>NW_026692624.1:0-182346 GCF_021218885.2 Marmota monax
GTAGTAGATCGAAGGAAAGGCATGCAATGAACACTTTCATTTGAAAGCGTTGGAAAAGACTCCACAGAATTCTGAGTTACCCGAAACCCCAGCAAATATTTTCTCACCCAATCTTGATGATACCTAGCGGTGAAGATCATTATAACAATCCCACTTGGTTCCCCAAATTTCATTCTTCTAGGTTAAAGCGTTCGATTGCAGTAACAGTTTGAATTTTTAAGTTTCAATCTGTTTCCTTCTATAGGGATAGAGAGAGTTGGAACTCTAAATCAAACACGGTTTGTTGTAGCTCCTTGAAACTTCACACAGTGAATTAGTTCTCTCTACAATCTGAAGGTTCTGTTCCTTCATGAAGTACAACGAAGGAAAGGCAGGGAATGAACAATTTCATTTGAAAGCGGTGGCCAAGACTCCACAGAATTCCGAGGTTCCGGAAATCTCAGCAAATATTCTTTCACCCAATCTTGATGATACTTGGCGGTAATGATCAGAACATCAGTCCTACTTGTGTTCCCAGAGTTCATTGTTCTGGTTTGAAGCGTTCGTTTTCAGTAAATGTTTGAATTAATACGTTTCACTCTGTTTTCGCCTATAGTGATAAATGCAGTTGGAACTCTAAAACAAACATAGTTTGTGCTAGATGCATGAAACTTGACACACTGAATTTATTCTCAGTTCCCTCTCAATGTTGCATTCCCACTTGTAGTAGATCGAAAGAAAGGCATGCAATGAACACTTTCATTCGAATGCGGTGGCCAAGACTCCACAGAATTCCGACTTTCCTGAAATCCCAGCAAATATTTTCTCACCCAATCTTGATGATACCTAAAGGTAATGATCAGTACACCAATCCCACTTGCTTCCCCAAATTTCGTTCTTCTAGGTTGAAGTGTTCTTGTGCAGTAACTGTTGGAACTTTCAGGTTTCACTCTATTTTCGCCAATAGTGATAGATGCAGTTGGAACTCTAAAGCAAACATAGTTTGTGCTAGATGCATGAAACTTCACACACTGAATTCATTCTCAGTGCGCTCTCACTGTTGTATTGCCACTTGTAGTAGATCGAAGGAAAGGCATGCAATGAACACTTTCAATTGAAAGCGTTGGGAAAGACTCCACAGAATTCTGAGTTACCCGAAACCCCAGCAAATATTTTCTCACCCAATCTTCATGATACCTAGCGGTGAAGATCAGTACACCAATCCCACTTTGTTCCCCAAATTTCATTTTTCTAGGTTAAAGCGTTCAATTGCAGTAACTGTTTGAATTTTTAAGTTTCAATCTGTTTCCTTCCATAGGGATAGATACAGTTGGAACTCTAAATCAAACACGGTTTGTTGTAGCTCCTTGAAACTTCACACAGTGAATTAGTTCTCTGTACACTCTGAAGGTTCTGTTCCTTCTTGAAGTACAAAGAAGGAAAAGCAGGAAATGAACAATTTCATTTGAAAGTGGTGGCCAAGACTCCACAGAATTCCGAGTTTCCTGAAATCCCAGCAAATGTTTTCTCCCCCAATCTTGATGATACCTTGTGGTAATGATCAGTACACCAATCCTACTCATCTCCCCTGAGTTCATCGTTCTAGGTTGAAGCGTTTGTTTTCAGTAAAAGTTTGAATTATTAGGTTTCAATCTGTTTTCTCCTATACTGATAGATGACATTGGAAGTCTAAATCAAACATAGTTTGTGCTAGCTCCTTGAAACTTCACTCAGTGAATTAGTTCTCTGTACACTCTGAAGGTTCTGTTCCTTCATGAAGTACAACGAAGGAAAGGCAGGGAATGAACAATTTCATTTGAAAGCGGTGGCCAAGACTCCACAGAATTCCGAGGTTCCGGAAATCTCAGCAAATATTCTTTCACCCAATCTTGATGATACTTGGCGGTAATGATCAGAACATCAGTCCTACTTGTGTTCCCAGAGTTCATTGTTCTGGTTTGAAGCGTTCGTTTTCAGTAAATGTTTGAATTAATACGTTTCACTCTGTTTTCGCCTATAGTGATAAATGCAGTTGGAACTCTAAAACAAACATAGTTTGTGCTAGATGCATGAAACTTGACACACTGAATTTATTCTCAGTTCGCTCTCAATGTTGCATTCCCACTTGTAGTAGATCGAAAGAAAGGCATGCAATGAACACTTTCATTCGAATGCGGTTGCCAATTCCAAAGAATTCCGAATTTCCTGAAATCCCAGCAAACATTTTCTCACCCAATCTTGATGATACCTAACGGTAATGATCAGTCCACCAATCCCAATTGCTTCCCCAAATTTCGTTCTTCTAGGTTGAAGCATTCGTGTGCAGTAACTGTTGGAATTTTCAGGTTTCACTCTATTTTCGCCTATAGTGATAGATGCAGTTGGAACGCTAAAGCAAACATAGTTTGTGCTAGATGCATGAAACTTCACACACTGAATTCATTCTCAGTGCGCTCTCACTGTTGTATTGCCACTTGTATTAGATCGAAGGAAAGGCTTGCAATGAACACTTTCAATTGAAAGCGTTGGAAAAGACTCCACAGAATTCTGAGTTACCCGAAATCCCAGCAAATATTTTCTCACCCAATCTTGATGATACCTAGCGGTGAAGATCAGTACCCCAATCCCACTTGGTTCCCCAAATTTCATTCTTCTAGGTTAAAGCGTTCGATTGCAGTAACAGTTTCAATTATTAAGTTTCAATCTGTTTCCTTCTATAGGGACAGATACAGTTGGAACTCTAAATCAAACACGGTTTGTTGTAGCTCCTTGAAACTTCACACAGTGAATTAGTTCTCTGTACACTCTGAAGGTTCTATTCCTTCTTGAAGTACGATGAAGGAAAAGCAGTAAATGAACAATTTCATTTGAAAGTGGTGGCCAAGACTCCACAGAATTCCGAGTTTCCTGAAATCCAAGCAAATGTTTTCTCACCCAATCTTGATGATACCTAGCGGTGAAGATCAGTACACCAATCCCACTTGGTTCCCCAAATTTCATTTTTCTAGGTTAAAGCGTTTAATTGCAGTAACTGTTTGAATTTTTAAGTTTCAATCTGTTTCCTTCCATAGGGATAGATAGAGTTGGAACTCTAAATCAAACACGGTTTGTTGTAGCTCCTTGAAACTTCACACAGTGAATTAGTTCTCTGTACACTCTGAAGGTTCTGTTCCTTCTTGAAGTACAAAGAAGGAAAAGCAGGAAATGAACAATTTCATTTGAAAGTGGTGGCCAAGACTCCACAGAATTCCGAGTTTCCTGAAATCCCATCAAATGTTTTCTCCCCCAATCTTGATGATACCTTGTGGTAATGATCAGTACACCAATCCTACTCATCTCCCCAGAGTTCGTCGTTCTAGGTTGAAGCGTTTGTTTTCAGTAAAAGTTTGAATTATTAGGTTTCAATCTGTTTTCTTCTATACTGATAGATGACATTGGAAATCTAAATCAAACATAGTTTTTGCCAGCTCCTTGAAACTTCACTCAGTGAATTAGTTCTCTGTACACTCTGAAGGTTCTGTTCCTTCATGAAGTACAACAAAGTAAAGGCAGGGATTGAACAATTTCATTTGAAAGCGGTGGCCAAGATTCCACAGAATTCCGAGGTTCCGGAAATCTCAGCAAATATTCTTTCACCTAATCTTGATGATACTTGGCATTAATGATCAGAACATCAGTCCTACTTGTGTTCCCAGAGTTCATTGTTCTGGTTTGAAGCGTTCGTTTTCAGTAAATGTTTGAATTATTAGGTTTCACTGTGTTTTCGCCTATAGTGATAAATGCAGTTGGAACTCTAAAACAAACATAGTTTGTGCTAGATGCATGAAACTTGACACACTGAATTCATTCTCAGTTCGCTCTCAATGTTGCCTTCCCACTTGTAGTAGATCGAAAGAAAGGCATGCAATGAACACTTTCATTCGAATGTGGTGGCCAAGACTCCACAGAATTCCGACTTTCCTGAAATCCCAGCAAACATTTTCTCACCCAATCTTGATGATACCTAAAGGTAATGATCAGTACACCAATCCCACTTGCTTCCCAATTTTCGTTCTTCTAGGTTGAAGTGTTCGTGTGCAGTAACATTTGGAATTTTCAGGTTTCACTCTATTTTCGCCTACAGTGATAGATGCAGTTGGAACTCTAAAGCAAACATAGTTTGTGCTAGATGCATGAAACTTCACACACTGAATTCATTCTCAGTGTGCTCTCAATGTTGTATTGCCACTTGTAATAGATCAAAGGAAAGGCTTGCAATGAACACTTTCAATTGAAAGCGTTGGAAAAGACTCCACAGAATTCTGAGTTACCCGAAATCCCAGCAAGTATTTTCTCACCCAATCTTGATGATACCCAGCGGTGAAGATCAGAACACCAATCCCACTTGGTTCCCCAAATTTCATTCTTCTAGGTTACAGCGTTCAATTGCAGTAACAGTTTGAATTTTTAAGTTTCAATCTGTTTCCTTCTATAGGGATAGATACAGTTGGAACTCTAAATCAAACACGGTTTGTTGTAGCTCCTTGAAACTTCACACAGTGAATTAGTTCTCTGTACACTCTGAAGGTTCTGTTCCTTCTTGAAGAACAAAGAAGGAAAGCAGGAAATGAACAATTTCATTTGAAAGTGGTGGCCAAGACTCCACAGAATTCCGAGTTTCCTGAAATGCCAGCAAATGTTTTCTCCCCCAATCTTGATGATACCTTGTGGTAATGATCAGTACACCAATCCTACTCATCTCCCCAGAGTTCATCATTCTAGGTGGAAGCGTTTGTTTTCAGTAAAAGTTTGAATTATTAGGTTTCAATCTGTTTTCTCCTATACTGACAGATGACATTGGAAGTCTAAATCAAACATAGTTTGTGCTAGCTCCTTGAAACTTCACTCAGTGAATTAGTTCTCTGTACACTCTGAAGGTTCTGTTCCTTCTTGAAGTACAAAGCAGGAAATGAACAATTTCATTTGAAAATGGTGGCCAATACTCCACAGATTTCCAAGTTTCCTGAAATCCCAGCAAATGTTTTCTCCCCCAATCTTGATGATACCTAGTGGTAATGATCAGTACACCAATCCTACTCATCTCCCCAGAGTTCATCATTCTTAGTGGAAGCGTTTGTTTTCACTAAAAGTTTGAATTATTAGGTTTCAATCTGTTTTCTCCTATATTGATAGATGACGTTGGAAGTCTAAATCAAACATAGTTTGTGCTAGCTCCTTGAAACTTCACTCAGTGAATTAGTTCGCTGTACACTCTGAAGGTTCTGTTCCTTCATGAAGTACAACAAAGGAAAGGCAGGGAATGAACAATTTCATTTGAAACTGGTGGCCAAGACTCCACAGAATTCCGAGGTTCCGGAAATCTCAGCAAATATTCTTTCACAGAATCTTGATGATACTTGGCGGTAATGATCAGAACATCAGTCCTACTTGTGTTCCCAGAGTTCATTGTTCTGGTTTGAAGCGTTCGTTTTCAGTAAATGTTTGAATTATTAGGTTTCACTCTGTTTTCGCCTATAGTGATAAATGCAGTTGGAACTCTAAAACAAACATAGTTTGTGCTAGATGCATGAAACTTGACACACTGAATTCATTCTCAGTTCGCTCTCAGTGTTGCATTCCCACTTGTAGTAGATCGAAAGAAAGGCATACAATGAACACTTTCATTCGAATGTGGTGGCCAAGACTCCACAGAATTCCGAATTTCCTGAAATCCCAGCAAAATTTTTCTCACCCAATCTTGATGATACCTTAAGGTAAAGATCAGTACACCAATTCCACTTGCTTCCCCAAATTTTGTTCTTCTAGGTTGAAGCATTCGTGTGCAGTAACAGTTGGAATTTTCAGGTTTCACTCTATTTTCGCCTACAGTGATAGATGCAGTTGGAACTCTAAAGCAAACATAGTTTGTACTAAATGCATGAAACTTCACACACTGAATTCATTCTCTGTGTGCTCTCAATGTTGTGTTGCCACTTGTAGTAGAACGAAGGAAAGGCATGCAATGAACACTTTCAATTGAAAGCGTTGGAAAAGACTCCACAGAATTCTGAGTTACCCGAAATCCCAGCAAATATTTTCTCACCCAATCTTGATGAAACCCAGCGGTGAAAATCAGTACACCAATCCAACTTGGTTCCCCAAATTTCATTCTTCTAGGTTAAAGCGTTCGATTGCAGTAACAGTTTGAATTTTTAAGTTTCAATTTGTTTCCCTTTATAGGGATAGATACAGTTGGAACTGTAAATCAAACACGGTTTGTACTACCTCCTTGAAACTTCACACAGTGAATTAGTTCTCTGTACCCTCTGAAGGTTCTGTTCCTTCTTGAAGTACAAAGAAGGAAAAGGAGGAAATGAACAATTTGATTTGAAAGTGGTGGCCAAGACTCCACAGAATTCCGCGTTTCCTGAAATCCCAGCAAAAGTTTTCTCCCCCAATCTTGATGATACCTTGTGGTAATGATCAGTACACCAATCCTACTCATCTCCCGAGAGTTCATTGTTCTGGGTTGAAGCGTTCGTTTTCAGTAAATGTTTGAATTATTAGGTTTCACTCTGTTTTCGCCTATAGTGATAAATGCAGTTGGAACTCTAAAACAAACATAGTTTGTGCTAGATCCATGAAACTTGACACACTGAATTCATTCTCAGTTCGCTCTCAATGTTGCATTCCTACTTGTAGTAGATCGAAAGAAAGGCATGCAATGAACACTTTCATTCGAATGCGGTGGCCAAGACTCCACAGAATTCCGAATTTCCTGAAATCCCAGCAAATATTTTCTCACCCAATCTTGATGATACGTAAAGGTAATGATCAGTACACCAATCCCACTTGCTTCCCCAAATTTCGTTCTTCTAGGTTGAAGCGTTCGTGTGCAGTAACAGTTGGAACTTTCAGGTTTCACTCTATTTTCGCCTATAGTGATAGATGCAGTTGGAACTCTAAAGCAAACATAGTTTGTGCTAGATGCATGAAATTTCACACACTGAATTCATTCTCCATACGCTCTCAATGATGTATTGCCACTTGTAGTAGATCGAAGGAAAGGCATGCAATGAACTCTTTCAATTGAAAGCGTTGGAAAAGACTCCACAGAATTCTGAGTTACCCGAAATCCCAGCAAATATTTTCTCACCCAATCTTGATGATACCAGCAGTGAAGATCAGTACACCAATCCCACTTGGTTCCCCAAATTTCATCCTTCTAGGTTAAAGCGTTCGATTGCAGTAACAGTTTGAATTTTTAAGTTTCAATCTGTTTCCTTCTATAGGGATAGATACAGTTGGAACTCTAAATCAAACACGGTTTGTTGTAGCTCCTTGAAACTTCACACAGTGAATTAGTTCTCTGTACACTCTGAAGGTTCTGTTCCTTCTTGAAGTACAATGAAGGAAAAGCAGGAAATGAACAATTGCATTTGAAAGTGGTGGCCAAGACTCCACAGAATTCCGAGTTTCCTGAAATCCCAGCAAATGTTTTCTCCCCGAATCTTGATGATACCTTGTGGTAATGATCAGTACACCAATCCTACTCATCTCCCCAGAGTTCATCGTTCTAGGTGGAAGCGTTTGTTTTCAGTAAAAGTTTGAATTATTAGGTTTCAATCTGTTTTCTCCTATACTGATAGATGACATTGGAAGTCTAAATCAAACATAGTTTGTGCTAGCTCCTTGAAACTTCACTCAGTGAATTAGTTCTCTGTACACTCTGAAGGTTCTGTTCCTTCATGAAGTACAACGAAGGAAAGGCAGGGAATGAACAATTTCATTTGAAAGCGGTGGCCAAGACTCCACAGAATTCCGAGGTTCCGGAAATCTCAGCAAATATTCTTTCACCCAATCTTGATGATACTTGGCGGTAATGATCAGAACATCAGTCCTACTTGTGTTCCCAGAGTTCATTGTTCTGGTTTGAAGCATTCGTTTTCAGTAAATGTTTGAATTATTAGGTTTCACTCTGTTTTCGCCTATAGTGATAAATGCAGTTGGAACTCTAAAACAAACATAGTTTGTGCTAGATGCATGAAACTTGACACACTGAATTCATTCTCAGTTCACTCTCAATGTTGCATTCCCACTTGTAGTAGATCGAAAGAAAGGCATGCAATGAACACTTTCATTCGAATGCGGTGGCCAAGACTCCACAGAATTCCGAATTTCCTGAAATCCCAGCAAACATTTTCTCACCCAATCTTGATGATACCTAAAGGTAATGATCAGTACACCAATCCCACTTGCTTCCCCAAATTTCGTTATTCTAGGTTGAAGCGTTCGTGTGCAGTAACAGTTGGAACTTTCAGGTTTCACTCTATTTTCGCCTATAGTGATAGATGCAGTTGGAACGCTAAAGCAAACATAGTTTGTGCTAGATGCATGAAACTTCACACACTGAATTCATTCTCCGTGCGCTCTCAATGTTGTATTGCCACTTGTAGTAGATCGAAGGAAAGGCTTGCAATGAACACTTTCAATTGAAAGCGTTGGAAAAGACTCCACAGAATTCTGAGTTACCCGAAATCCCAGCAAATATTTTCTCACCCAATCTTGATGATACCTAGCGGTGAAGATCAGTACACCAATCCCACTTGGTTCCCCAAATTTCATTCTTCTAGGTTAAAGCGTTCGATTGCAGTAACAGTTTGAATTTTTAAGTTTCAATCTGTTTCCTTCTATAGGGATAGATACAGTTGGAACTCTAAATCAAACACGGTTTGTTGTAGCTCCTTGAAACTTCACACAGTGAATTAGTTCTCTGTACACTCTGAAGGTTCTGTTCCTTCTTGAAGTACAATGAAGGAAAAGCAGGAAATGAACAATTTCATTTGAAAGTGGTGGCCAAGACTCCACAGAATTCCGAGTTTCCTGAAATCCCAGCAAATGTTTTCTCCCCCAATCTTGATGATACCTTGTGGTAATGATCAGTACACCAATCCTACTCATCTCCCAGAGTTCATCGTTCTAGGTGGAAGCGTTTGTTTTCAGTAAATTTTGAATTATTAGGTTTCAATCTGTTTTCTCCTATACTGATAGATGACATTGGAAGTCTAAATCAAACATAGTTTGTGCTAGCTCCTTGAAACTTCACTCAGTGAATTAGTTCTCTGTACACTCTGAAGGTTCTGTTCCTTCATGAAGTACAACGAAGGAAAGGCAGGGAATGAACAATTTCATTTGAAAGCGGTGGCCAAGACTCCACAGAATTCCGAGGTTCCGGAAATCTCAGCAAATATTCTTTCACCCAATCTTGATGATACTTGGCGGTAATGATCAGAACATCAGTCCTACTTGTGTTCCCAGAGTTCATTGTTCTGGTTTGAAGCGTTCGTTTTCAGTAAATGTTTGAATTATTAGGTTTCACTCTGTTTTCGCCTATAGTGATAAATGCAGTTGGAACTCTAAAACAAACATAGTTTGTGCTAGATGCATGAAACTTGACACACTGAATTCATTCTCAGTTCGCTCTCAATGTTGCATTCCCACTTGTAGTAGATCGAAAGAAAGGCATGCAATGAACACTTTCATTCGAATGCGGTGGCCAAGACTCCACAGAATTCCGACTTTCCTGAAATCCCAGCAAACATTTTCTCACCCAATCTTGATGATACCTAAAGGTAATGATCAGTACACCAATCCCACTTGCTTCCCCAAATTTCGTTCTTCTAGGTTGAAGCGTTCGTGTGCAGTAACAGTTGGAATTTTCAGGTTTCACTCTATTTTCGCCTATAGTGATAGATGCAGTTGGAACTCTAAAGCAAACATAGTTTGTGCTAGATGCATGAAACTTCACACACTGAATTCATTCTCAGTGCGCTCTCAATGTTGTATTGCCACTTGTAGTAGATCGAAGGAAAGGCATGCAATGAACACTTTCAATTGAAAGCGTTGGAAAAGACTCCACAGAATTCTGAGTTACCCGAAATCCCAGCAAATATTTTCTCACCCAATCTTGATGATACCAGCGGTGAAGATCAGTACACCAATCCCACTTGGTTCCCCAAATTTCATTCTTCTAGGTTAAAGCGTTCGATTGCAGTAACAGTTTGAATTTTTAAGTTTCAATCTGTTTCCTTCTATAGGGATAGATACAGTTGGAACTCTAAATCAAACACGGTTTGTTGTAGCTCCTTGAAACTTCACACAGTGAATTAGTTCTCTGTACACTCTGAAGGTTCTGTTCCTTCTTGAAGTACAAAGCAGGAAATGAACAATTTCATTTGAAAGTGGTGGCCAAGACTCCACAGAATTCCGAGTTTCCTGAAATCCCAGCAAATGTTTTCTCCCCCAATCTTGATGATACCTTGTGGTAATGATCAGTACACCAATCCTACTCATCTCCCCAGAGTTCATCGTTCTAGGTGGAAGCGTTTGTTTTCAGTAAAAGTTTGAATTATTAGGTTTCAATCTGTTTTCTCCTATACTGATAGATGACATTGGAAGTCTAAATCAAACATAGTTTGTGCTAGCTCCTTGAAACTTCACTCAGTGAATTAGTTCTCTGTACACTCTGAAGGTTCTGTTCCTTCTTGAAGTACAAAGCAGGAAATGAACAATTTCATTTGAAAGTGGTGGCCAAGACTCCACAGAATTCCGAGTTTCCTGAAATCCCAGCAAATGTTTTCTCCCCCAATCTTGATGATACCTTGTGGTAATGATCAGTACACCAATCCTACTCATCTCCCCAGAGTTCATCGTTCTAGGTTGAAGCGTTTGTTTTCAGTAAAAGTTTGAATTATTAGGTTTCAATCTGTTTTCTCCTATACTGATAGATGACATTGGAAGTCTAAATCAAACATAGTTTGTGCTAGCTCCTTGAAACTTCACTCAGTGAATTAGTTCTCTGTACACTCTGAAGGTTCTGTTCCTTCATGAAGTACAACGAAGGAAAGGCAGGGAATGAACAATTTCATTTGAAAGCGGTGGCCAAGACTCCACAGAATTCCGAGGTTCCGGAAATCTCAGCAAATATTCTTTCACCCAATCTTGATGATACTTGGCGGTAATGATCAGAACATCAGTCCTACTTGTGTTCCCAGAGTTCATTGTTCTGGTTTGAAGCGTTCGTTTTCAGTAAATGTTTGAATTATTAGGTTTCACTCTGTTTTCGCCTATAGTGATAAATGCAGTTGGAACTCTAAAACAAACATAGTTTGTGCTAGATGCATGAAACTTGACACACTGAATTCATTCTCAGTTCGCTCTCAATGTTGCATTCCCACTTGTAGTAGATCGAAAGAAAGGCATGCAATGAACACTTTCATTCGAATGCGGTGGCCAAGACTCCACAGAATTCCGAATTTCCTGAAATCCCAGCAAACATTTTCTCACCCAATCTTGATGATACCTAAAGGTAATGATCAGTACACCAATCCCACTTGCTTCCCCAAATTTCGTTCTTCTAGGTTGAAGCGTTCGTGTGCAGTAACAGTTGGAATTTTCAGGTTTCACTCTATTTTCGCCTATAGTGATAGATGCAGTTGGAACTCTAAAGCAAACATAGTTTGTGCTAGATGCATGAAACTTCACACACTGAATTCATTCTCAGTGCGCTCTCAATGTTGTATTGCCACTTGTAGTAGATCGAAGGAAAGGCATGCAATGAACACTTTCAATTGAAAGCGTTGGAAAAGACTCCACAGAATTCTGAGTTACCCGAAATCCCAGCAAATATTTTCTCACCCAATCTTGATGATACCTAGCGGTGAAGATCAGTACACCAATCCCACTTGGTTCCCCAAATTTCATTCTTCTAGGTTAAAGCGTTCGATTGCAGTAACAGTTTGAATTTTTAAGTTTCAATCTGTTTCCTTCTATAGGGATAGATACAGTTGGAACTCTAAATCAAACACGGTTTGTTGTAGCTCCTTGAAACTTCACACAGTGAATTAGTTCTCTGTACACTCTGAAGGTTCTGTTCCTTCTTGAAGTACAAAGAAGGAAAAGCAGGAAATGAACAATTTCATTTGAAAGTGGTGGCCAAGACTCCACAGAATTCCGAGTTTCCTGAAATCCCAGCAAATGTTTTCTCCCCCAATCTTGATGATACCTTGTGGTAATGATCAGTACACCAATCCTACTCATCTCCCCAGAGTTCATCGTTCTAGGTGGAAGCGTTTGTTTTCAGTAAAAGTTTGAATTATTAGGTTTCAATCTGTTTTCTCCTATACTGATAGATGACATTGGAAGTCTAAATCAAACATAGTTTGTGCTAGCTCCTTGAAACTTCACTCAGTGAATTAGTTCTCTGTACACTCTGAAGGTTCTGTTCCTTCATGAAGTACAACGAAGGAAAGGCAGGGAATGAACAATTTCATTTGAAAGCGGTGGCCAAGACTCCACAGAATTCCGAGGTTCCGGAAATCTCAGCAAATATTCTTTCACCCAATCTTGATGATACTTGGCGGTAATGATCAGAACATCAGTCCTACTTGTGTTCCCAGAGTTCATTGTTCTGGTTTGAAGCGTTCGTTTTCAGTAAATGTTTGAATTATTAGGTTTCACTCTGTTTTCGCCTATAGTGATAAATGCAGTTGGAACTCTAAAACAAACATAGTTTGTGCTAGATGCATGAAACTTGACACACTGAATTCATTCTCAGTTCGCTCTCAATGTTGCATTCCCACTTGTAGTAGATCGAAAGAAAGGCATGCAATGAACACTTTCATTCGAATGCGGTGGCCAAGACTCCACAGAATTCCGAATTTCCTGAAATCCCAGCAAACATTTTCTCACCCAATCTTGATGATACCTAAAGGTAATGATCAGTACACCAATCCCACTTGCTTCCCCAAATTTCGTTCTTCTAGGTTGAAGCGTTCGTGTGCAGTAACAGTTGGAATTTTCAGGTTTCACTCTATTTTCGCCTATAGTGATAGATGCAGTTGGAACTCTAAAGCAAACATAGTTTGTGCTAGATGCATGAAACTTCACACACTGAATTCATTCTCAGTGCGCTCTCAATGTTGTATTGCCACTTGTAGTAGATCGAAGGAAAGGCATGCAATGAACACTTTCAATTGAAAGCGTTGGAAAAGACTCCACAGAATTCTGAGTTACCCGAAATCCCAGCAAATATTTTCTCACCCAATCTTGATGATACCTAGCGGTGAAGATCAGTACACCAATCCCACTTGGTTCCCCAAATTTCATTCTTCTAGGTTAAAGCGTTCGATTGCAGTAACAGTTTGAATTTTTAAGTTTCAATCTGTTTCCTTCTATAGGGATAGATACAGTTGGAACTCTAAATCAAACACGGTTTGTTCTAGCTCCTTGAAACTTCACACAGTGAATTAGTTCTCTGTACACTCTGAAGGTTCTGTTCCTTCTTGAAGTACAAAGAAGGAAAAGCAGGAAATGAACAATTTCATTTGAAAGTGGTGGCCAAGACTCCACAGAATTCCGAGTTTCCTGAAATCCCAGGAAATGTTTTCTCCCCCAATCTTGATGATACCTTGTGGTAATGATCAGTACACCAATCCTACTCATCTCCCCAGAGTTCATCGTTCTAGGTGGAAGCGTTTGTTTTCAGTAAAAGTTTGAATTATTAGGTTTCAATCTGTTTTCTCCTATACTGATAGATGACATTGGAAGTCTAAATCAAACATAGTTTGTGCTAGCTCCTTGAAACTTCACTCAGTGAATTAGTTCTCTGTACACTCTGAAGGTTCTGTTCCTTCATGAAGTACAACGAAGGAAAGGCAGGGAATGAACAATTTCATTTGAAAGCGGTGGCCAAGACTCCACAGAATTCCGAGGTTCCGGAAATCTCAGCAAATATTCTTTCACCCAATCTTGATGATACTTGGCGGTAATGATCAGAACATCAGTCCTACTTGTGTTCCCAGAGTTCATTGTTCTGGTTTGAAGCGTTCGTTTTCAGTAAATGTTTGAATTATTAGGTTTCACTCTGTTTTCGCCTATAGTGATAAATGCAGTTGGAACTCTAAAACAAACATAGTTTGTGCTAGATGCATGAAACTTGACACACTGAATTCATTCTCAGTTCGCTCTCAATGTTGCATTCCCACTTGTAGTAGATCGAAAGAAAGGCATGCAATGAACACTTTCATTCGAATGCGGTGGCCAAGACTCCACAGAATTCCGAATTTCCTGAAATCCCAGCAAACATTTTCTCACCCAATCTTGATGATACCTAAAGGTAATGATCAGTACACCAATCCCACTTGCTTCCCCAAATTTCGTTCTTCTAGGTTGAAGCGTTCGTGTGCAGTAACAGTTGGAATTTTCAGGTTTCACTCTATTTTCGCCTATAGTGATAGATGCAGTTGGAACTCTAAAGCAAACATAGTTTGTGCTAGATGCATGAAACTTCACACACTGAATTCATTCTCAGTGCGCTCTCAATGTTGTATTGCCACTTGTAGTAGATCGAAGGAAAGGCATGCAATGAACACTTTCAATTGAAAGCGTTGGAAAAGACTCCACAGAATTCTGAGTTACCCGAAATCCCAGCAAATATTTTCTCACCCAATCTTGATGATACCTAGCGGTGAAGATCAGTACACCAATCCCACTTGGTTCCCCAAATTTCATTCTTCTAGGTTAAAGCGTTCGATTGCAGTAACAGTTTGAATTTTTAAGTTTCAATCTGTTTCCTTCTATAGGGATAGATACAGTTGGAACTCTAAATCAAACACGGTTTGTTGTAGCTCCTTGAAACTTCACACAGTGAATTAGTTCTCTGTACACTCTGAAGGTTCTGTTCCTTCTTGAAGTACAATGAAGGAAAAGCAGGAAATGAACAATTTCATTTGAAAGTGGTGGCCAAGACTCCACAGAATTCCGAGTTTCCTGAAATCCCAGCAAATGTTTTCTCCCCCAATCTTGATGATACCTTGTGGTAATGATCAGTACACCAATCCTACTCATCTCCCCAGAGTTCATCGTTCTAGGTTGAAGCGTTTGTTTTCAGTAAAAGTTTGAATTATTAGGTTTCAATCTGTTTTCTCCTATACTGATAGATGACATTGGAAGTCTAAATCAAACATAGTTTGTGCTAGCTCCTTGAAACTTCACTCAGTGAATTAGTTCTCTGTACACTCTGAAGGTTCTGTTCCTTCATGAAGTACAACGAAGGAAAGGCAGGGAATGAACAATTTCATTTGAAAGCGGTGGCCAAGACTCCACAGAATTCCGAGGTTCCGGAAATCTCAGCAAATATTCTTTCACCCAATCTTGATGATACTTGGCGGTAATGATCAGAACATCAGTCCTACTTGTGTTCCCAGAGTTCATTGTTCTGGTTTGAAGCGTTCGTTTTCAGTAAATGTTTGAATTATTAGGTTTCACTCTGTTTTCGCCTATAGTGATAAATGCAGTTGGAACTCTAAAACAAACATAGTTTGTGCTAGATGCATGAAACTTGACACACTGAATTCATTCTCAGTTCGCTCTCAATGTTGCATTCCCACTTGTAGTAGATCGAAAGAAAGGCATGCAATGAACACTTTCATTCGAATGCGGTGGCCAAGACTCCACAGAATTCCGAATTTCCTGAAATCCCAGCAAACATTTTCTCACCCAATCTTGATGATACCTAAAGGTAATGATCAGTACACCAATCCCACTTGCTTCCCCAAATTTCGTTCTTCTAGGTTGAAGCGTTCGTGTGCAGTAACAGTTGGAATTTTCAGGTTTCACTCTATTTTCGCCTATAGTGATAGATGCAGTTGGAACTCTAAAGCAAACATAGTTTGTGCTAGATGCATGAAACTTCACACACTGAATTCATTCTCAGTGCGCTCTCAATGTTGTATTGCCACTTGTAGTAGATCGAAGGAAAGGCATGCAATGAACACTTTCAATTGAAAGCGTTGGAAAAGACTCCACAGAATTCTGAGTTACCCGAAATCCCAGCAAATATTTTCTCACCCAATCTTGATGATACCAGCGGTGAGGATCAGTACACCAATCCCACTTGGTTCCCCAAATTTCATTCTTCTAGGTTAAAGCGTTCGATTGCAGTAACAGTTTGAATTTTTAAGTTTCAATCTGTTTCCTTCTATAGGGATAGATACAGTTGGAACTCTAAATCAAACACGGTTTGTTGTAGCTCCTTGAAACTTCACACAGTGAATTAGTTCTCTGTACACTCTGAAGGTTCTGTTCCTTCTTGAAGTACAAGGAAAGCAGGAAATGAACAATTTCATTTGAAAGTGGTGGCCAAGACTCCACAGAATTCCGAGTTTCCTGAAATCCCAGCAAATGTTTTCTCCCCCAATCTTGATGATACCTTGTGGTAATGATCAGTACACCAATCCTACTCATCTCCCCAGAGTTCATCGTTCTAGGTTGAAGCGTTTGTTTTCAGTAAAAGTTTGAATTATTAGGTTTCAATCTGTTTTCTCCTATACTGATAGATGACATTGGAAGTCTAAATCAAACATAGTTTGTGCTAGCTCCTTGAAACTTCACTCAGTGAATTAGTTCTCTGTACACTCTGAAGGTTCTGTTCCTTCATGAAGTACAAGGAAGGAAAGGCAGGGAATGAACAATTTCATTTGAAAGTGGTGGCCAAGACTCCACAGAATTCCGAGTTTCCTGAAATCCCAGCAAATGTTTTCTCCCCCAATCTTGATGATACCTTGTGGTAATGATCAGTACACCAATCCTACTCATCTCCCCAGAGTTCATCGTTCTAGGTTGAAGCGTTTGTTTTCAGTAAAAGTTTGAATTATTAGGTTTCAATCTGTTTTCTCCTATACTGATAGATGACATTGGAAGTCTAAATCAAACATAGTTTGTGCTAGCTCCTTGAAACTTCACTCAGTGAATTAGTTCTCTGTACACTCTGAAGGTTCTGTTCCTTCATGAAGTACAACGAAGGAAAGGCAGGGAATGAACAATTTCATTTGAAAGCGGTGGCCAAGACTCCACAGAATTCCGAGGTTCCGGAAATCTCAGCAAATATTCTTTCACCCAATCTTGATGATACTTGGCGGTAATGATCAGAACATCAGTCCTACTTGTGTTCCCAGAGTTCATTGTTCTGGTTTGAAGCGTTCGTTTTCAGTAAATGTTTGAATTATTAGGTTTCACTCTGTTTTCGCCTATAGTGATAAATGCAGTTGGAACTCTAAAACAAACATAGTTTGTGCTAGATGCATGAAACTTGACACACTGAATTCATTCTCAGTTCGCTCTCAATGTTGCATTCCCACTTGTAGTAGATCGAAAGAAAGGCATGCAATGAACACTTTCATTCGAATGCGGTGGCCAAGACTCCACAGAATTCCGAATTTCCTGAAATCCCAGCAAACATTTTCTCACCCAATCTTGATGATACCTAAAGGTAATGATCAGTACACCAATCCCACTTGCTTCCCCAAATTTCGTTCTTCTAGGTTGAAGCGTTCGTGTGCAGTAACAGTTGGAATTTTCAGGTTTCACTCTATTTTCGCCTATAGTGATAGATGCAGTTGGAACTCTAAAGCAAACATAGTTTGTGCTAGATGCATGAAACTTCACACACTGAATTCATTCTCAGTGCGCTCTCAATGTTGTATTGCCACTTGTAGTAGATCGAAGGAAAGGCATGCAATGAACACTTTCAATTGAAAGCGTTGGAAAAGACTCCACAGAATTCTGAGTTACCCGAAATCCCAGCAAATATTTTCTCACCCAATCTTGATGATACCTAGCGGTGAAGATCAGTACACCAATCCCACTTGGTTCCCCAAATTTCATTCTTCTAGGTTAAAGCGTTCGATTGCAGTAACAGTTTGAACTTTTAAGTTTCAATCTGTTTCCTTCTATAGGGACAGATACATTTGGAACACTAAATCAAACACGGTTTGTTGTAGCTCCTTGAAACTTCACACAGTGAATTAGTTCTCTGTACACTCTGAAGGTTCTGTTCCTTCTTGAAGTACAAAGAAGGAAAAGCAGGAAATGAACAATTTCATTTGAAAGTGGTGGCCAAGACTCCACAGAATTCCGAGTTTCCTGAAATCCCAGCAAATGTTTTCTCCCCCAATCTTGATGATACCTTGTGGTAATGATCAGTACACCAATCCTACTCATCTCCCCAGAGTTCATCGTTCTAGGTTGAAGCGTTTGTTTTCAGTAAAAGTTTGAATTATTAGGTTTCAATCTGTTTTCTCCTATACTGATAGATGACATTGGAAGTCTAAATCAAACATAGTTTGTGCTAGCTCCTTGAAACTTCACTCAGTGAATTAGTTCTCTGTACACTCTGAAGGTTCTGTTCCTTCATGAAGTACAACGAAGGAAAGGCAGGGAATGAACAATTTCATTTGAAAGCGGTGGCCAAGACTCCACAGAATTCCGAGGTTCCGGAAATCTCAGCAAATATTCTTTCACCCAATCTTGATGATACTTGGCGGTAATGATCAGAACATCAGTCCTACTTGTGTTCCCAGAGTTCATTGTTCTGGTTTGAAGCGTTCGTTTTCAGTAAATGTTTGAATTATTAGGTTTCACTCTGTTTTCGCCTATAGTGATAAATGCAGTTGGAACTCTAAAACAAACATAGTTTGTGCTAGATGCATGAAACTTGACACACTGAATTCATTCTCAGTTCGCTCTCAATGTTGCATTCCCACTTGTAGTAGATCGAAAGAAAGGCATGCAATGAACACTTTCATTCGAATGCGGTGGCCAAGACTCCACAGAATTCCGAATTTCCTGAAATCCCAGCAAACATTTTCTCACCCAATCTTGATGATACCTAAAGGTAATGATCAGTACACCAATCCCACTTGCTTCCCCAAATTTCGTTCTTCTAGGTTGAAGCGTTCGTGTGCAGTAACAGTTGGAACTTTCAGGTTTCACTCTATTTTCGCCTATAGTGATAGATGCATTTGGAACTCTAAAGCAAACATAGTTTGTGCTAGATGCATGAAACTTCACACACTGAATTCATTCTCAGTGCGCTCTCAATGTTGTATTGCCACTTGTAGTAGATCGAAGGAAAGGCATGCAATGAACACTTTCATTGAAAGCGTTGGAAAAGACTCCACAGAATTCTGAGTTACCCGAAATCCCAGCAAATATTTTCTCACCCAATCTTGATGATACCTAGCGGTGAAGATCAGTACACCAATCCCACTTGGTTCCCCAAATTTCATTCTTCTAGGTTAAAGCGTTCGATTGCAGTAACAGTTTGAATTTTTAAGTTTCAATCTGTTTCCTTCTATAGGGATAGATACATTTGGAACTCTAAATCAAACACGGTTTGTTGTAGCTCCTTGAAACTTCACACAGTGAATTAGTTCTCTGTACACTCTGAAGGTTCTGTTCCTTCTTGAAGTACAAAGAAGGAAAAGCAGGAAATGAACAATTTCATTTGAAAGTGGTGGCCAAGACTCCACAGAATTCCGAGTTTCCTGAAATCCCAGCAAAAGTTTTCTCCCCCAATCTTGATGATACCTTGTGGTAATGATCAGTACACCAATCCTACTCATCTCCCCAGAGTTCATCGTTCTAGGTTGAAGCGTTTGTTTTCAGTAAAAGTTTGAATTATTAGGTTTCAATCTGTTTTCTCCTATACTGATAGATGACATTGGAAGTCTAAATCAAACATAGTTTGTGCTAGCTCCTTGAAACTTCACTCAGTGAATTAGTTCTCTGTACACTCTGAAGGTTCTGTTCCTTCATGAAGTACAACGAAGGAAAGGCAGGGAATGAACAATTTCATTTGAAAGCGGTGGCCAAGACTCCACAGAATTCCGAGGTTCCGGAAATCTCAGCAAATATTCTTTCACCCAATCTTGATGATACTTGGCGGTAATGATCAGAACATCAGTCCTACTTGTGTTCCCAGAGTTCATTGTTCTGGTTTGAAGCGTTCGTTTTCAGTAAATGTTTGAATTATTAGGTTTCACTCTGTTTTCGCCTATAGTGATAAATGCAGTTGGAACTCTAAAACAAACATAGTTTGTGCTAGATGCATGAAACTTGACACACTGAATTCATTCTCAGTTCGCTCTCAATGTTGCATTCCCACTTGTAGTAGATCGAAAGAAAGGCATGCAATGAACACTTTCATTCGAATGCGGTGGCCAATTCCAAAGAATTCCGAATTTCCTGAAATCCCAGCAAACATTTTCTCACCCAATCTTGATGATACCTAAAGGTAATGATCAGTACACCAATCCCACTTGCTTCCCCAAATTTCGTTCTTCTAGGTTGAAGCGTTCGTGTGCAGTAACAGTTGGAATTTTCAGGTTTCACTCTATTTTCGCCTATAGTGATAGATGCAGTTGGAACTCTAAAGCAAACATACTTTGTGCCAGATGCATGAAACTTCACACACTGAATTTATTATCAGTGCGCTCTCAATGTTGTATTGCCACTTGTAGTAGATCGAAGGAAAGGCATGCAATGAACACTTTCAATTGATAGCATTGGAAAAGACTCCACAGAATTCTGAGTTACCCGAAATCCCAGGAAATATTTTTTCACCCAATCTTGATGATACCCAGCGGTGAAGATCAGTACACCAATCCCACTTGGTTCCCCAAATTTCATTCTTCTGGGTTAAAGCCTTCGAATGCCGTAACAGTTTGAATTTTTAAGTTTCAATCTGTTTCCTTCTATAGGGATAGATACATTTGGAACTCTAAATCAAACACGGTTTGTTGTAGCTCCTTGAAACTTCACACAGTGAATTAGTTCTCTGTACACTCTGAAGGTTCTGTTCCTTCTTGAAGTTCAAAGAAGGAAAAGCAGGAAATGAACTATTTCATTTGAAAGTGGTGGCCAAGACTCCACAGAATTCTGAGTTTCCTGAAATCCCAGCAAATGTTTTCTCCCCCAATCTAGATGATACCTTGTGGTAATGATCAGTACACCAATTCTACTCATCACCCCAGAGTTCATCGTTCCAGGTGGAAGCGTTTGTTTTCAGTAAAAGTTTGAATTATTAGGTTTCAATCTGTTTTCTCCTTTACTGATAGATGACATTGGAAGTCTAAATCAAACATAGTTTGTGCTAGCTCCTTGAAACTTCAGTCAGTGAATTAGTTCTCTGTACACTCTGAAGGTTCTGTTCCTTCATGAAGTACAACGAAGGAAAGCCAGGGAATGAACAATTTCATTTGAAATCGGTGGCCAAGACTCCACAGAATTCCGAGGTTCCGGAAATCTCAGCAAATATTCTTTCACCCAATCTTGATGATACTTGGCGGTAATGATCAGAACATCCGTCCTACTTGTGTTCCCAGAGTTCATTGTTCTGGTTTGAAGCGTTCGTTTTAAGTAAATGTTTGAATTATTAGGTTTCACTCTGTTTTCGCTTATACTGATAAATGCAGTTGGAACTCTAAAACAAACATAGTTTGTGCTAGATGCATGAAACTTGACACACTGAATTCATTCTCAGTTCGCTCTCAATGTTGCATTCCCACTTGTAGTAGATCGAAAGAAAGGCATGCAATGAACACTTTCATTCGAATGCGGTGGCCAAGACTCCACAGAATTCCGAATTTCCTGAAATCCCAGCAAACATTTTCTCACCCAATCTTGATGATACCTAAAGGTAATGATCAGTACACCAATCCCACTTGCTTCCCCAAATTCTGTTCTTCTAGGTTGAAGCGCTCTTGTGCAGTAACAGTTGGAATTTTCAGGTTTCACTTTATTTTCGCCTATAGTGATAGATGCAGTTGGAACTCTAAAGCAAACATAGTTTGTGCTAGATGCATGAAACTTCACACACTGAATTCATTCTCAGTGCACTCTCAATTTTGTATTGCCAATTGTAGTAGATCGAAGGAAAGGCATGAAATGAACACTTTCAATTGAAAGCATTGGAAAAGACTCCTCAGAATTCTGAGTTACCCGAAACCCCAGCAAATATTTTCTCACCCAAACTTGATGATACCTAGCAGTGAGGATCAGTACGCCAATCCCACTTGGTTCCCCAAATTTCATTCTTCCAGGTTAAAGCGTTCGATTGCAGTAACAGTTTGAATTTTTAAGTTTCAATCTGTTTCCTTCTATAGGGATAGGTAGAGTTGGAACTCTAAATCAAACACGGTTTGTTGTAGCTCTTGAAACGTCACACAGTGAATTAGTTCTCTGTACACTCTGAAGGTTCTGTTCCTTCTTGAAGTACAAAGAAAGAAAAGCAGGAAATGAACAATTTCATTTGAAAGTGGTGGCCAAGACTCCACAGAATTCCGAGTTTCTTGAAATCCCAGCAAATGTTTTCTCCCCCAGTCTTGATGATACCTTGTGGTAATGATCAGTACACCAATCCTACTCATCGCCCCAGAGTTCATCGTTCTAGGTTGAAGCGTTTGTTTTCAGTAAATGTTTGAATTATTAGGTTTCAATCTGTTTTCTCCTATACTGATAGATGACATTGGAAGTCTAAATCAAACATAGTTTGTGCTAGCTCCTTGAAACTTCACTCAGTGCATTAGTTCTCTGTACACTCTGAAGGTTCTGTTCCTTCATGAAGTACAACGAAGGAAAGGCAGGGAATGAACAATTTCATTTGAAAGCGGTGGCCAAGACTCCACAGAATTCCGAGGTTCCGGAAATCTCAGCAAATATTCTTTCACCCAATCTTGATGATACTTGGCGGTAATGATCAGAACATCAGTCCTACTTGTGTTCCCAGAGTTCATTGTTCTGGTTTGAAGCGTTCGTTTTCAGTAAATGTTTGAATTATGAGGTTTCACTCTGTTTTCGCCTATAGTGATAAATGCAGTTGGAACTCTAAAACAAACATAGTTTGTGCTAGATGCATGAAACTTGACACACTGAATTCATTCTCAGTTCGCTCTCAATGTTGCATTCCCACTTGTAGTAGATCGAAAGAAAGGCATGCAATGAACACTTTCATTCGAATGCGGTGGCCAAGACTGCACAGAATTCCGATTTTCCTGAAATCCCAGCAAACATTTTCTCACCCAATCTTGATGATACCTAAAGGTAATGATCAGTACACCAATCCCACTTGCTTCCCCAAATTTCGTTCTTCTAGGTTGAAGCGTTCTTGTGCAGTAACATTTGGAATTTTCAGGTTTCACTCTATTTTCGCCTATAGTGATAGATGCAGTTGGAACTCTAAAGCAAACATAGTTTGTGCTACATGCATGAAACTTCACACACTGAATTCATTCTCAGTGTGCTCTCAATGTTGTATTGCCACTTGTAGTAGATTGAAGGAAAGGCATGCAATGAACACTTTCAATTGAAAGC
Source organism: Marmota monax (assembly GCF_021218885.2). Taxonomy (NCBI): domain Eukaryota; kingdom Metazoa; phylum Chordata; class Mammalia; order Rodentia; family Sciuridae; genus Marmota; species Marmota monax. Next base: position 23,170 of record NW_026692624.1, read on the forward strand.
ATTGGAAAAGACTCCACAGAATTCTGAGTTACCCGAAATCCCAGCAAATATTTTCTCACCCAAACTTGATGATACCTAGCGGTGAAGATCAGTACACCAATCCCACTTGGTTCCCCAAATTTCATTCATCTAGGTTAAAGCGTTCGATTGCAGTAACAGTTTGAATTTTTAAGTTTCAATCTGTTTCCTTCTATAGGGATAGATACAGTTGGAACTCTAAATCAAACAAGGTTTGTTCTAGCTCCTTGAAACTTCACACAGTGAATTAGTTCCCTGTACACTCTGAAGGTTCTGTTCCTTCTTGAAGTACAAAGAAGGAAAAGCAGGAAATGAACAATTTCATTTGAAAATGGTGGCCAAGACTCCACAGAATTCCGAGTTTCCTGAAATCCCAGCAAATGTTTTCTCCCCCAATCTTGATGATACCTTGTGGTAATGATCAGTACACCAATCCTACTCATCTCCCCAGAGTTCATCGTTCTAGGTTGAATCGTTTGTTTTCAGTAAAAGTTTGAATTATTAGGTTTCAATCTGTTTTCTCCTATACTGATAGATGACATTCGAAGTCTAAATCAAACATAGTTTGTGCTAGCTCCTTGAAACTTCACTCAGTGAATTAGTTCTCTGTACACTCTGAAGGTTCTGTTCCTTCATGAAGTACAACAAAGGAAAGGCAGGGAATGAACAATTTCATTTGAAAGCGGTGGCCAAGACTCCACAGAATTCCGAGGTTCCTGAAATCTCAGCAAATATTCTTTCACCCAATCTTGATGATACTTGGCAGTAATGATCAGAACATCAGTCCTAATTGTGTTCCCAGAGTTCATTGTTCTTGTTTGAAGCGTTCGTTTTCAGTAAATGTTTGAATAATTAGGTTTCACTCTGTTTTCGCCTATAGTGATAAATGCGGTTGGAACTCTAAAACAAACATAGTTTGTGATAGATGCATGAAACTTGACACACTGAATTCATTCTCAGTTCGCTCTCAATGTTGCATTACCACTTGTAGTAGATCGAAAGAAAGGCATGCAATGAACACTTTCATTCGAATGTGGTGGCCAATTCCAAAGAATTCCGAATTTCCTGAAATCCCAGCAAACATTTTCTCACCCAATCTTGATGATACCTAACGGTAATGATCAGTACACCAATCCCAATTGCTTCCCCAAATTTCGTTCTTCTAGGTTGAAGCGTTCGTGTACAGTAACAGTTGGAATTTTCAAGTTTCACTCTATTTTCGCATATAGTGACAGATGCAGTTGGAACTCTAAAGCAAACATACTTTGTGCCAGATGCATGAAACTTCACAAACTGAATTCATTCTCAGTGCGCTCTCAATGTTGTATTGCCACTTGTAGTAGATCCAAGGAAAGGCATGCAATGAACACTTTCAATTGATAGCATTGGAAAAGACTCCACAGAATTCTGAGTTACCCGAAATCCCAGGAAATATTTTTTCACCCAATCTTGATGATACCCAGCGGTGAAGATCAGTACACCAATCCCACTTGGTTCCCCAAGTTTCATTCTTGTAGGTTAAAGCCTTCGATTGCAGTAACAGTTTGAATTTTTAAGTTTCAATCTGTTTCCTTCTATAGGGATAGATACATTTGGAACTCTAAATCAAACACGGTTTGTTGTAGCTCCTTGAAACTTCACACAGTGAATTAGTTCTCTGTACACTCTGAAGGTTCTGTTCCTTCTTGAAGTTCAAAGAAGGAAAAGCAGGAAATGAACTATTTCATTTGAAAGTGGTGGCCCAGACTCCACAGAATTCTGAGTTTCCTGAAATCCCAGCAAATATTTTCTCCCCCAATCTTGATGATACCTTGTGGTAATGATCAGTACACCAATCCTACTCATCTCCCCAGAGTTCATCGTTCTGGGTTGAAGCGTTTGTTTTCAGTAAATGTTTGAATTATTAGGTTTCAATCTGTTTTCTCCTATACTGATAGATGACATTGGAAGTCTAAATCAAACATAGTTTGTGCTAGCTCCTTGAAACTTCACTCAGTGAATTAGTTCTCTGTGCACTCTGAAGGTTCTGTTCCTTCATGAAGTACAACGAAGGAAAGGCAGGGCATGAACAATTTCATTTGAAAGCGGTGGCCAAGACTCCACAGAATTCCGAGGTTCCGGAAATCTCAGCAAATATTCTTTCACCCAATCTTGATGATACTTGGCGGTAATGATCAGAACATCAGTCCTACTTGTGTTCCCAGAGTTCATTGTTCTGGTTTGAAGCGTTCGTTTTCAGTAAATGTTTGAATTATTAGGTTTCACTGTGTTTTCGCCTATAGTGATAAATGCAGTTGGAACTCTAAAACAAACATAGTTTGTGCTAGATGCATGAAACTTGACACACTGAATTCATTTTCAGTTCGCTCTCAATGTTGCATTCCCACTTGTAGTAGATCGAAAGAAAGGCATGCAATGAACACTTTCATTCGAATGCGGTGGCCAAGACTCCACAGAATTCCGAATTTCCTGAAATCCCAGCGAACATTTTCTCACCCAATCTTGATGATACCTAAAGGTAATGATCAGTACACCAATCCCACTTGCTTCCCCAAATTTCGTTCTTCTAGGTTGAAGCATTCGTGTGCAGTAACTGTTGGAATTTTCAGGTTTCACTCTATTTTCGCCTATAGTGATAGATGCAGTTGGAACGCTAAAGCAAACATAGTTTGTGCTAGATGCATGAAACTTCACACACTGAATTCATTCTCAGTGCGCTCTCACTGTTGTATTGCCACTTGTATTAGATCGAAGGAAAGGCATGCAATGAACACTTTCAATTGAAAGCGTTGGAAAAGACTCCACAGAATTCTGAGTTACCCGAAATCCCAGCAAATATTTTCTCACCCAATCTTGATGATACCTAGCGGTGAAGATCAGTACCCCAATCCCACTTGGTTCCCCAAATTTCATTCTTCTAGGTTAAAGCGTTCGATTGCAGTAACAGTTTCAATTATTAAGTTTCAATCTGTTTCCTTCTATAGGGACAGATACAGTTGGAACTCTAAATCAAACACGGTTTGTTGTAGCTCCTTGAAACTTCACACAGTGAATTAGTTCTCTCTACACTCTGAAGGTTCTATTCCTTCTTGAAGTACGATGAAGGAAAAGCAGTAAATGAACAATTTCATTTGAAAATGGTGGCCAAGACTCCACAGAATTCCGAGTTTCCTGAAATCCAAGCAAATGTTTTCTCACCCAATCTTGATGATACCTAGCGGTGAAGATCAGTACACCAATCCCACTTGGTTCCCCAAATTTCATTTTTCTAGGTTAAAGCGTTCAATTGCAGTAACTGTTTGAATTTTTAAGTTTCAATATGTTTCCTTCCATAGGGATAGATAGAGTTGGAACTCTAAATCAAACACGGTTTGTTGTAGCTCCTTGAAACTTCACACAGTGAATTAGTTCTCTGTACACTCTGAAGGTTCTGTTCCTTCTTGAAGTACAAAGAAGGAAAAGCAGGAAATGAACAATTTCATTTGAAAGTGGTGGCCAAGACTCCACAGAATTCCGAGTTTCCTGAAATCCCAGCAAATGTTTTCTCCCCCAATCTTGATGATACCTTGTGGTAATGATCAGTACACCAATCCTACTCATCTCCCCAGAGTTCATCGTTCTAGGTTGAAGCGTTTGTTTTCAGTAAAAGTTTGAATTATTAGGTTTCAATCTGTTTTCTCCTATACTGATAGATGACATTGGAAGTCTAAATCAAACATAGTTTGTGCTAGCTCCTTGAAACTTCACTCAGTGAATTAGTTCTCTGTACAATCTGAAGGTTCTGTTCCTTCATGAAGTACAACGAAGGAAAGGCAGGGAATGAACAATTTCATTTGAAAGCGGTGGCCAAGACTCCACAGAATTCCGAGGTTCCGGAAATCTCAGCAAATATTCTTTCACCCAATCTTGATGATACTTGGCGGTAATGATCAGAACATCAGTCCTACTTGTGTTCCCAGAGTTCATTGTTCTGGTTTGAAGCGTTCGTTTTCAGTAAATGTTTGAATTTTTAGGTTTCACTCTGTTTTCGCCTATAGTGATAAATGCAGTTGGAACTCTAAAACAAACATAGTTTGTGCTAGATGCATGAAACTTGACACACTGAATTCATTTTCAGTTTGCTCTCAATGTTGCATTCCCACTTGTAGTAGATCCAAAGAAAGGCATGCAATGAACACTTTCATTCGAATGCGGTGGCCAAGACTCCACAGAATTCCGAATTTCCTGAAATCCCAGCAAACATTTTCTCACCCAATCTTGATGATACCTAAAGGTAATGATAAGTACACCAATCCCACTTGCTTCCCCAAATTTCGTTCTTCTAGGTTGAAGCATTCGTGTGCAGTAACTGTTGGAATTTTAAGGTTTCACTCTATTTTCGCCTATAGTGATAGATGCAGTTGGAACTCTAAAGCAAATATAGTTTGTGCTAGATGCATGAAACTTCTCACACTGAATTCATTCTCAGTGCGCTCTCACTGTTGTATTGCCACTTGTAGTAGATCGAAGGAAAGGCATGCAATGAACACTTTCAATTGAAAGCGTTGGAAAAGACTCCACAGAATTCTGAGTTACCCGAAATACCAGCAAATATTTTCTCACCCAATCTTGATGATACCCAGCGGTGAGGATCAGTACACCAATCCCACTTGGTTCCCCAAATTTCATTCTTCTAGGTTAAAGCGATCGATTGCAGTAACAGTTTGAATTTTTAAGTTTCAATCTGTTTCCTTCTACAGGGATAGATACAGTTGGAACTCTAAATCAAACACGGTTTGTTGTAGCTCCTTGAAACTTCACACAGTGAATTAGTTCTCTGTACACTCTGATGGTTCTGTTCCTTCTTGAAGTACAAAGCAGGTAATGAACAATTTCATTTGAAAGTGGTGGCCAAGACTCCACAGAATTCCGAGTTTCCTGAAATCCCAGCAAATGTTTTCTCCCCCAATCTTGATGATACCTTGTGGTAATGATCAGTACACCAATCCTACTCATCACCCCAGAGTTCATCGTTCTAGGTTGAAGCGTTTGTTTTCAGTAAAAGTTTGAATTATTAGGTTTCAATCTGTTTTCTCCTATACTGATAGATGACATTGGAAGTCTAAATCAAACATAGTTTGTGCTAGCTCCTTGAAACTTCACTCAGTGAATTAGTTCTCTGTACACTCTGAAGGTTCTGTTCCTTCATAAAGTACAACGAAGGAAAGGCAGGGAATGAACAATTTCATTTGAAAGTGGTGGCCAAGACTCCACAGAATTCCGAGTTTCCTGAAATCCCAGCAAATGTTTTCTCCCCCAATCTTGATGATACCTTGTGGTAATGATCAGTACACCAATCCTACTCATCTCCCCAGAGTTCATCGTTCTAGGTGGAAGCGTTTGTTTTCAGTAAAAGTTTGAATTATTAGGTTTCAATCTGTTTTCTCCTATACTGATAGATGACATTGTAGGTCTAAATCAAACATAGTTTGTGCTAGCTCCTTGAAACTTCACTCAGTGAATTAGTTCTCTGTACATTCTGAAGGTTCTGTTCCTTCATGAAGTACAACGAAGGAAAGGCAGGGAATGAACAATTTCATTTGAAAGCGGTGGCCAAGACTCCACAGAATTCCGAGGTTGCGGAAATCTCAGCAAATATTCTTTCACCCAATCTTGATGATACTTGGCGGTAATGATCAGAACATCAGTCCTACTGGTGTTCCCAGAGTTCATTGTTCTGGTTTGAAGCGTTCGTTTTCAGTAAATGTGTGAATTATTAGGTTTCACTCTGTTTTCGCCTATAGTGATAAATGCAGTTGGAACTCTAAAACAAACATAGTTTGTGCTAGATGCATGAACCTTGACACACTGAATTCATTCTCAGTTCGCTCTCAAAGTTGCATTCCCACTTGTAGTAGATCGAAAGAAAGGCATGCAATGAACACTTTCATTCGAATGCGGTGGCCATGACTCCACAGAATTCCGAATTTCCTGAAATCCCATCAAACATTTTCTCACCCAATCTTGATGATACGTAAAGGTAATGATCAGTACACCCATCCCACTTGCTTCCCCAAATTTCGTTCTACTAGGTTGAAGCGTTCGTGTGCAGTAACAGTTGGAACTTTCAGGTTTCACTCTATTTTCGCCTATTCTGATAGATGCATTTGGAACTCTAAAGCAAACATACTTTGTGCTAGATGCATGAAACTTCACACACTGAATTCATTCTCAGTGCGCTCTCAATGTTGTATTGCCACATGTAGTAGATCGAAGGAAAGGCATGCAATGAACACTTTCAATTGAAAGCGTTGGAAAAGACTCCACAGAATTCTGAGTTACCCGAAATCCCAGCAAATATTTTCTCACCCAATCTTGATGATACCCAGCGGTGAAGATCAGTACACCAATCCCACTTGGTCCCCCAAATTTCATTCTTCTAGGTTAAAGCGTTCGATTGCAGTAACAGTTTGAATTTTTAAGCTTCAATCTGTTTCCTTCTATAGGGATAGACACAGTTGGAACTCTAAATCAAACACGGTTTGTTGTAGCTCCTTGAAACTTCACACAGTGAATTAGTTCTCTGTACACTCTGAAGGTTCTGTTCCTTCTTGAAGTACAAAGAAGGAAAAGCAGGAAATGAACAATTTCATTTGAAAGTGGTGGCCAAGACTCCACAGAATTCCGAGTTTCCTGAAATCCCTGCAAATGTTTTCTCCTCCAATCTTGATGATACCTTGTGGTAATGATCAGTACACCAATCCTACTCACCTCCCCAGAGTTCATTGTTCTGGGTGGAAGTGTTTGTTTTCAGTAAAAGTTTGAATTATTAGGTTTCAATCTGTTTTCTCCTATACTGATAGATGACATTGGAAGTCTAAATCAAACATAGTTTGTGCTAGCTCCTTGAAACTTCACTCAGTGAATTAGTTCTCTGTACACTCTGAAGGTTCTGTTCCTTCATGAAGTACAACGAAGGAAAGGCAGGGAATGAACAATTTCATTTGAAAGCGGTGGCCAAGACTCCACAGAATTCTGAGGTTCCGGAAATCTCAGCTAATATTCTTTCACCCAATCTTGATGATACTTGGCGGTAATGATCAGAACATCAGTCCTACTTGTGTTCCCAGAGTTCATTGTTCTGGTTTGAACCGTTCGTTTTCAGTAAATGTTTGAATTATTAGGTTTCACTCTGTTTTCGCCTATAGTGATAAAAGCAGTTGGAACTCTAAAACAAACATAGTTTGTGCTAGATGCATGAAACTTGACACACTGAATTCATTCTCAGTTCGCTCTCAATGTTGCATTCCCACTTGTAGTAGATCAAAAGAAAGGCATGCAATGAACACTTTCATTCGAATGCGGTGGCCAAGACTCCACAGAATTCCGAATTTCCTGAAATCCCAGCAAACATTTTCTCACCCAATCTTGATGATACCTAAAGGTAATGATCAGTACACCAATCCCACTTGCTTCCCCAAATTTCGTTCTTCTAGGTTGAAGCGTTCCTGTGCAGTAACAGTTGGAACTTTCAGGTTTCATTCTATTTTCGCCTACAGTGATAGATGCAGTTGGAACTCTAAAGCAAACATACTTTGTGCTAGATGCATTAAACTTCACACACTGAATTCATTCTCAGTGCGCTCTCAATGTTGTATTGCCACTTGTAGTAGATCGAAGGAAAGGCATGCAATGAACACTTTCAATTGAAAGCGTTGGAAAAGACTACACAGAATTCTGAGTTACCCGAAATCCCAGCAAATATTTTCTCACCCAATCTTGATGATACCTAGTGGTGAAGATCAGTACACCAATCCGACTTGGTTCCCCAAATTTCATTCTTCTAGGTTAAAGCGTTCGATTGCAGTAACAGTTTGAATTTTTAAGTTTCAATCTGTTTCCTTCTATAGGGATAGATACAGTTGGAACTCTAAATCAAACACGGTTTGTTGTAGCTCCTTGAAACTTCACACAGTGAATTAGTTCTCTGTACACTCTGAAGGTTCTGTTCCTTCTTGAAGAACAAAGAAGGAAAAGGAGGAAATGAACAATTTCATTTGAAAGTGGTGGCCAAGACTCCACAGAATTCCGAGTTTCCTGAAATCCCAGCAAATGTTTTCTCCCCCAATCTTGATGATACCTTGTGGTAATGATCAGTACACCAATCCTACTCATCTCCCCAGAGTTCATCGTTCTAGGTGGAAGCGTTTGTTTTCAGTAAAAGTTTGAATTATTAGGTTTCAATCTGTTTTCTCCTATACTGATAGATAGCATTGGAAGTCTAAATCAAACATAGTTTGTGCTAGCTCCTTGAAACTTCACTCAGTGAATTAGTTCTCTGTACACTCTGAAGGTTCTGTTCCTTCTTGAAGTACAAAGCAGGAAATGAACAATTTCATTTGAAAGTGGTGGCCAAGACTCCACAGATTTCCAAGTTTCCTGAAATCCCAGCAAATGTTTTCTCCCCCAACCTTGATGATACCTTGTGGTAATGATCAGTACACCAATCCTACTCATCTCAGAAGAGTTCATCGTTCTAGGTTGAAGCGTTTTTTTTCAGTAAAAGTTTGAATTATTAGGTTTCAATCTGTTTTCTCCTATACTGATAGATGACATTGGAAGTCTAAATCAAACATAGTTTGTGCTAGCTCCTTGAAACTTCACTCAGTGAATTAGTTCTCTGTACACTCTGAAGGTTCTGTTACTTCATGAAGTACAACGAAGGAAAGGCAGGGAATGAACAATTTCATTTGAAAGCGGTGGCCAAGACTCCACAGAATTCCGAGGTACCCGAAATCTCAGCAAATATTCTTTCACCCAATCTTGATGATACTTGGCGGTAATGATCAGAACATCAGTCCTACTTGTGTTCCCAGAGTTCATTGTTCTGGTTTGAACCGTTCGTTTTCAGTAAATGTTTGAATTATTAGGTTTCACTCTGTTTTCGCCTATAGTGATAAAAGCAGTTGGAACTCTAAAACAAACATAGTTTGTGCTAGATGCATGAAACTTGACACACTGAATTCATTCTCAGTTCGCTCTCAATGTTGCATTCCCACTTGTAGTAGATCGAAAGAAAGGCATTCAATGAACACTTTCATTCGAATGCGGTGGCCAAGACTCCACAGAATTCCGAATTTCCTGAAATCCCAGCAAACATTTTCTCACCCAATCTTGATGATACCTAAAGGTAATGATCAGTACACCAATCCCACTTGCTTCCCCAAATTTCGTTCTTCTAGGTTGAAGCGTTCCTGTGCAGTAACAGTTGGAACTTTCAGGTTTCATTCTATTTTCGCCTACAGTGATAGATGCAGTTGGAACTCTAAAGCAAACATACTTTGTGCTAGATGCATTAAACTTCACACACTGAATTCATTCTCAGTGCGCTCTCAATGTTGTATTGCCACTTGTAGTAGATCGAAGGAAAGGCATGCAATGAACACTTTCAATTGAAAGCGTTGGAAAAGACTACACAGAATTCTGAGTTACCCGAAATCCCAGCAAATATTTTCTCACCCAATCTTGATGATACCTAGTGGTGAAGATCAGTACACCAATCCCACTTGGTCCCCCAAATTTCATTCTTCTAGGTTAAAGCGTTCGATTGCAGTAACAGTTTGAATTTTTAAGTTTCAATCTGTTTCCTTCTATAGGGATAGATACAGTTGGAACTCTAAATCAAACACGGTTTGTTGTAGCTCCTTGAAACTTCACACAGTGAATTAGTTCTCTGTACACTCTGAAGGTTCTGTTCCTTCTTGAAGAACAAAGAAGGAAAAGCAGGAAATGAACAATTTCATTTGAAAGTGGTGGCCAAGACTCCACAGAATTCCGAGTTTCCTGAAATCCCAGCAAATGTTTTCTCCCCCAATCTTGATGATACCTTGTGGTAATGATCAGTACACCAATCCTACTCATCTCCCCAGAGTTCATCGTTCTAGGTGGAAGCGTTTGTTTTCAGTAAAAGTTTGAATTATTAGGTTTCAATCTGTTTTCTCCTATACTGATAGATAGCATTGGAAGTCTAAATCAAACATAGTTTGTGCTAGCTCCTTGAAACTTCACTCAGTGAATTAGTTCTCTGTACACTCTGAAGGTTCTGTTCCTTCTTGAAGTACAAAGCAGGAAATGAACAATTTCATTTGAAAGTGGTGGCCAAGAATCCACAGATTTCCAAGTTTCCTGAAATCCCAGCAAATGTTTTCTCCCCCAACCTTGATGATACCTTGTGGTAATGATCAGTACACCAATCCTACTCATCTCAGAAGAGTTCATCGTTCTAGGTTGAAGCGTTTTTTTTCAGTAAAAGTTTGAATTATTAGGTTTCAATCTGTTTTCTCCTATACTGATAGATGACATTGGAAGTCTAAATCAAACATAGTTTGTGCTAGCTCCTTGAAACTTCACTCAGTGAATTAGTTCTCTGTACACTCTGAAGGTTCTGTTACTTCATGAAGTACAACGAAGGAAAGGCAGGGAATGAACAATTTCATTTGAAAGCGGTGGCCAAGACTCCACAGAATTCCGAGGTACCCGAAATCTCAGCAAATATTCTTTCACCCAATCTTGATGATACTTGGCGGTAATGATCAGAACATCAGTCCTACTTGTGTTCCCAGAGTTCATTGTTCTGGTTTGAAGCGTTCGTTTTCAGTAAATGTTTGAATTATTAGGTTTCACTCTGTTTTCGCCTATAGTGATAAATGCAGTTGGAATTCAAAAACAAACATAGTTTGTGCCAGATGCATGAAATTTGACACACTGAATTCATTCTCAGTTCGCTCTCAATGTTGCATTCCCACTTGTAGTAGATCGAAAGAAAGGCATGCAATGAACACTTTCATTCGAATGCGGTGGCCAGGACTCCACAGAATTCCGAATGTCCTGAAATCCCAGCAAACATTTTCTCACCCAATCTTGATGATACCTAAAGGTAAAGATCAGTACACCAATCGCACTTGCTTCCCCAAATTTCGTTCTTCTAGGTTGAAGCATTCATGTGCAGTAACAGTTGGAATTTTCAGGTTTCACTCTATTTTCGCCTATAGTGATAGATGCAGTTGGAACTCTAAAGCAAACATAGTTTGTACTAGATGCATGAAACTTCACACACTGAATTCATTCTCCGTGCGCTCTCAATGTTGTATTGCCACTTGTAGTAGATCGAAGGAAAGGCATGCAATGAATACTTTCAATTGAAAGCTTTGGAAAAGACTCCAAAGAATTCTGAGTTACCCGAAATCCCAGCAAATATTTTCCCACCCAATCTTGATGATACCCAGTGGTGAAGCTCAGTACACCAATCCCACTTGGTTCCCCAAATTTCATTCTTCTAGGTTAAAGCGTTCGATTGCAGTAACTGTTTGAATTTTTATGTTTCAATCTTTTTCCTTCTATAGGGATAGATACAGTTGGAACTTAAATCAAACACGGTTTGTTGTAGCTCCTTGAAACTTCACACAGTGAATTAGTTCTCTGTACACTCTGAAGGTTCTGTTCCTTCTTGAAGTACAAAGAAGGAAAAGCAGGAAATGAACAATTTCATTTGAAAGTGGTGGCCAAGACTCCACAGAATTCCGAGTTTCCTGAAATCCCAGCAAATGTTTTCTCCCCCAATCTTGATGACACATTGTGGTAATGATCAGTACACCAATCCTACTCATATCCCAAGAGTTCATCGTTCTAGGTTGAAGCGTTTGTTTTCAGTAAAAGTTTGAATTATTAGGTTTCAATCTGTTTTCTCCTATACTGATAGATGATATTGGAAGTCTAAATCAAACATAGTTTGTGCTAGCTCCTTGAAACTTCACTCAGTGAATTAGTTCTCTGTACACTCTGAAGGTTCTGTTCCCTCATGAAGTACAACAAAGGAAATGCAGGGATTGAACAATTTCATTTGAAAGCGGTGGCAAAGACTCCACAGAATTCCGAGGTTCCGGAAATCTCAGCAAATATTCTTTCACCCAATCTTGATGATACTTGGCGGTAATGATCAGAACATCAGTCCTACTTGTGTTCCCAGAGTTCATTGTTCTGGTTTGAAGCGTTCGTTTTCAGTAAATGTTTGAATTATTAGGTTTCACTCTGTTTTCGCCTATACTGATACATGCAGTTGGAACTCTAAAACAAACATAGTTTGTGCTAGATGCATGAAACTTGACACACTGAATTCATTCTCAGTTCGCTCTCAATGTTGCATTCCCACTTGTAGTAGATCGAAAGAAAGGCATGCAATGAACACTTTCATTCGAATGCGGTGGCCAAGACTCCACAGAATTCCGAATTTCCTGAAATCCCAGCAAACATTTTCTCACCCAATCTTGATGATACCTAAAGGTAATGATCAGTACACCAATCCCACTTGCTTCCCAAATTTCGTTCTTCTAGGTTGAAGTGTTCGTGTGCAGTAACATTTGGAATTTTCAGGTTTCACTCTATTTTCGCCTATAGTGATAGATGCAGTTGGAACTCTAAAGCAAACATAGTTTGTGCTAGATGCATGAAACTTCACACACTGAATTCATTATCAGTGCGCTCTCAATGTTGTATTGCCACTTGTAATAGATCAAAGGAAAGGCTTGCAATGAACACTTTCAATTCAAAGCGTTGGAAAAGACTCCACAGAATTCTGAGTTACCCGAAATCCCAGCAAATATTTTCTCACCCAATTTGATGATACCTAGCGGTGAAGATCAGAACACCAATCCCACTTGGTTCCCCAAATTTCATTCTTCTAGGTTACAGCGTTCGATTGCAGTAACAGTTTGAATTTTTAAGTTTCAATCTGTTTCCTTCTATAGGGATAGATACAGTTGGAACTCTAAATCAAACACGGTTTGTTGTAGCTCCTTGAAACTTCACACAGTGAATTAGTTCACTGTGCACTCTGAAGGTTCTGTTCCTTTTTGAAGTACAAAGAAGGAAAAGCAGGAAATGAACAATTTCATTTGAAATTGGTGGCCAAGACTCCACAGAATTCCGAGTTTCCTGAAATCCCAGCAAATGTTTTCTCCCCCAATCTTGATGATACCTTGTGGTAATGATCAGTACACCAATCCTACTCATCTCCCCAGAGTTCATCATTATAGGTGGAAGTGTTTGTTTTCAGTAAAATTTGAATTATTAGGTTTCAATCTGTTTTCTCCTATACTGATAGATGACATTGGAAGTCTAAATCAAACATAGTTTGTGCTAGCTCCTTGAAACTTCACTCAGTGAATTAGTTCTCTGTACACTCTGAAGGTTCTGTTCCTTCATGAAGTACAACGAAGGAAAGGCAGGGAATGAACAATTTCATTTGAAAGCGGTGGCCAAGACTCCACAGAATTCCGAGGTTCCGGAAATCCAGCAAATATTCTTTCACCCAATCTTGATGATACTTGGCGGTAATGATCAGAACATCAGTCCTACTTGTGATCCCAGAGTTCCTTGTTCTGGTTTGAAGCATTCGTTTTCAGTAAATGTTTGAATTATTAGGTTTCACTCTGTTTTCGCCTATAGTGATAAATGCAGTTGGAACTCTAAAACAAACATAGTTTGTGCTAGATGCATGAAACTTGACACACTGAATTCATTCTCAGTTCGCTCTCAATGTTGCATTCCCACTTGTAGTACATCGAAAGAAAGGCATGCAATGAACACTTTCATTCGAATGCGTTGACCAAGACACCACAGAATTCCGAATTTCCTGAAATCCCAGCAAACATTTTCTCACCCAATCTTGATGATACCTAAAGGTAATGATCAGTACACCAATCCCACTTGCTTCGCCAAATTTCGTTATTCTAGGTTGAAGCGTTCGTGTGCAGTAACAGTTGGAACTTTCGGGTTTCACTCTATTTTCGCCTATAGTGATAGATGCAGTTGGAACGCTAAAGCAAACATAGTTTGTGCTAGATGCATGAAACTTCACACACTTAATTCATTCTCCGTGTGCTCTCAATGATGTATTGCCACTTGTAGTAGATCAAAGGAAAGGCTTGCAATGAACACTTTCATTTGAAAGCGTTGGAAAAGACTCCACAGAATTCTGAGTTTCCCGAAATCCCAACAAATATTTTCTCACCCAATCTTGATGATACCTAGTGGTGAAGATCAGTACACCAATCCCACTTGGTTCCCCAAATTTCATTTTTCTAGGTTAAAGCGTTCGATTGCAGTAACAGTTTGAATTTTTATGTTTCAATCTGTTTCCTTCTATAGGGATAGATACAGTTGGAACTCTAAATCAAACACGGTTTGTTGTAGCTCCTTGAAACTTCACACAGTGAATTAGTTCTCTGTACACTCTGAAGGTTCTGTTCCTTCTTGAAGTACAAAGAAGGAAAAGCAGGAAATGAACAATTTCATTTGAAATTGGTGGCCAAGACTCCACAGAATTCCGAGTTTCCAGAAATCCCAGCAAAGGTTTCTCCCCCAATCTTGATGATACCTTGTGGTAATGATCAGGACACCAATCCTACTCATCTCCCCAGAGTTCATCGTTCTAGGTGGAAGCGTTTGTTTTCAGTAAAAGTTTGAATTATTAGGTTTCAATCTGTTTTCTCCTATACTGATTGATGACATTGTAGGTCTAAATCAAACATAGTTTGTGCTAGCTCCTTGAAACTTCACTCAGTGAATTTGTTCTCTGTACATTCTGAAGGTTCTGTTCCTTCATGAAGTACAACGAAGGAAAGGCAGGGAATGAACAATTTCATTTGAAAGCGGTGGCCAAGACTCCACAGAATTCCGAGGTTCCGGAAATCTCAGCAAGTATTCTTTCACCCAATCTTGATGATACTTGGCGGTAATGATCAGAACATCAGTCCTACTTGTGATCCCAGAGTTCATTGTTCTGGTTTGAAGCATTCGTTTTCAGTAAATGTTTGAATTATTAGGTTTCACTCTGTTTTCGCCTATAGTGATAGATGCAGTTGGAACTCTAAAACAAACATAGTTTGTGCTAGATGCATGAAACTTGACACACTGAATTCATTCTCAGTTCGCTCTCAATGTTGCATTCCCACTTGTAGTAGATCGAAAGAAAGGCATGCAATGAACACTTTCATTCGAATGCGGTGGCCAAGACTCCACAGAATTCCGAATTTCCTGAAATCCCAGCAAATATTTTCTCACCCAATCTTGATGATACCTAAAGGTAATGATCAGTACACCAATCCCACTTGCTTCCCCAAATTTCGTTCTTCTAGGTTGAAGCCTTCCTGTGCAGTAACACTTGGAATTTTCAGGTTTCACTCTATTTTCTTTAGAGTTCCCAGTTGGAACTCTAAAGCAAACATAGTTTGTGCTAGATGCATGAAACTTCACACACTGAATTTATTCTCAGTGCGCTCTCAATGTTGTATTGCCACTTGTAGTAGATCGAAGGAAAGGCATGCAATGAACACTTTCAATTGAAAGCGTTGGAAAACACTCCACAGAATTCTGAGTTACCCGAAAACCCAGCAAATATTTTCTCACCCAATCTTGATGATAACCAGCGGTGAGGATCAGTACACCAATCCCACTTGGTTCCCCAAATTTCATTCTTCTAGGTTAAAGCGTTCGATTGCAGTAACAGTTTGAATTTTTAAGTTTCAATCTGTTTCCTTCTATAGGGATAGATACAGTTGGAACTCTAAATCAAACACGGTTTGTTGTAGCTCCTTGAAACTTCACACAATGAATTAGTTGTCTGTACACTCTGAAGGTTCTGTTCCTTCTTGAAGTACAATGAAGGAAAAGCAAGAAATGAACAATTTCATTTGAAAGTGGTGGCCAAGACTCCACAGAATTCCGAGTTTCCTGAAATCCCAGCAAATGTTTTCTCCCCCAATCTTGATGATACCTTGTGGTAATGATCAGTACACCAATCCCACTTGGTTCCCCAAATTTCATTCTTCCAGGTTAAAGCGTTCGATTGCAGTAACAGTTTGAAATTTTAAGTTTCAATCTGTTTCCTTCTATAGGGATAGATACAGTTGGAACTCTAAATCAAACACGGTTTGTTGTAGCTCCTTGAAACTTCACACAGTGAATTAGTTCTCTGTACACTCTAAAGGTTCTGTTCCTTCTTGAAGTACAAAGAAGGAAAAGCAGGAAATGAACAATTTCATTTGAAAGTGGTGGCCAAGACTTCACAGAATTCCGAGTCTCCTGAAATCCCAGCAAATGTTTTCTCCCCCAATCTTAATGATACCTTGTGGTAATGATCAGTACACCAATCCTACTCATCTCCCCAGAGTTCATCGTTCTAGGTGGAAGCGTTTGTTTTCAGTATGAGTTTGAATTGTTAGGTTTCAATCTGTTTTCTCCTATACTGATAGATGACATTGGAAGTCTAAATCAAACATAGTTTGTGCTAGCTCCTTGAAACTTCACTCAGTGAATTAGTTCTCTGTACACTCTGAAGGTTCTGTTCCTTCATGAACTACAACGAAGGAAATGCATGCAATGAACACTTTCATTCGAATGCGGTGGCCAAGACTCCACAGAATTCCGAATTTCCTGAAATCCCAGCAAACATTTTCTCACCCAATCTTGATGATACTTGGCGGTAATGATCAGAACATCCGTCCTACTTGTGTTCCCAGAGTTCATTGTTCTGGTTTGAAGCGTTCGTTTTCAGTAAATGTTTGAATTATTAGGCTTCACTCTGTTTTCGCCTATATTGATAAATGCAGTTGGAACTCTAAAACAAACATAGTTTGTGCTAGATGCATGAAACTTGACACTGAATTCATTCTCAGTTCGCTCTCTATGTTGCATTCCCACTTGTAGTAGATCCAAAGAAAGGCATGCAATGAACACTTTCATTCAAATGTGGTGGCCAAGACTCCACAGAATTCCGACTTTCCTGAAATCCCAGCAAACATTTTCTCACCCAATCTTGATGATACCTAGCAGTGAAGATCAGTACACCAATCCCACTTGGTTGCCAAAATTTCATTCTTCTGGGTTATAGCGTTCGATTGCAGGAACAGTTTGAATTTTTAAGTTTCAATCTGTTTCCTTCTATAGGATAGATACATTTGGAACTCTAAATCAAACACGGTTTGTTCTAGCTCCTTGAAACTTCACACAGTGAATTAGTTCTCTGTACACTCTGAAGGTTCTGTTCCTTCTTGAAGTACAATGAAGGAAAAGCAGGAAATGAACAATTTCATTTGAAAGTGGTGGCCAAGACTCCACAGAATTCCGAGTTTCCTGAAATCCCAGCAAAAGTTGTCTCCCCCAATCTTGATGATACCTTGTGGTAATGATCAGTACACCAATCCTACTCATCTCCCCAGAGTTCATCGTTCTAGGTGGAAGCGTTTGTTTTCAGTAAAAGTTTGAATTATTAGGTTTCAATCTGTTTTCTCCTATACTGATAGATGACATTGGAAGTCTAAATCAAACATAGTTTGTGCTAGCTCCTGAAACTTCACTCAGTTAATTAGTTCTCTGTACACTCTGAAAGTTCTGTTCCTTCATGAAGTACAACGAAGGAAAGGCAGGGAATGAACAATTTCATTTGAAAGGTGGCCAAGACTCCACAGAATTCCGAGGTTGCGGAAATCTCAGCAAATATTCTTTCAACCAATCTTGATGATACTTGGCGGTAATGATCAGAACATCAGTCCTACTTGTGTTCCCAGAGTTCATTGTTCTGGTTTGAAGCGTTCGTTTTCAGTAAATGTTTGAATTATTAGGTTTCACTGTGTTTTCGCCTATAGTGATAAATGCAGTTGGAACTCTAAAACAAACATAGTTTGTGCTAGATGCATGAAACTTGACACACTCAATTCATTCTCAGGTCGCTCTCAATGTTGCATTCCCAATTGTAGTAGATCGAAAGAAAGGCATGCAATGAACACTTTCATTCGAATGCGGTGGCCAAGACTCCACAGAATTCCGAATTTCCTGAAATCCCAGCAAACATTTTCTCACCCAATCTTGATGATACCTAACGGTAATGATCATTACACCAATCCCACATGCTTCCCCAAATTTCGTTCTTCTAGGTTGAAGCGTTCGTGTGCAGTAACAGTTGGAACTTTCAGGTTTCACTCTATTTTCGCCTATAGGGATAGATGCAGTTGGAACTCTAAAGCAAACACAGTTTGTGCTAGATGCATGAAATTACACACTCTGAATTCATTCTCCGTGCGCTCACAATGATGTATTGCCACTTGTAGTAGATCGAAGGAAAGGCATGCAATGAACACTTTAAATTGAAAGCGTAGGAAAAGACTCCACAGAATTCTGAGTTACCCGAAATCCCAGCAAATATTTTCTCACCCAATCTTGATGATACCTAGCGGTGAAGATCAGTACACCAATCCCACTTGGTTCCCCAAATGTCATTCTTCTAGGTTAAAGCGTTCGATTGCAGGAACAGTTTGAACTTTTAAGTTTCAATCTGTTTCCTTCTATAGGGATAGATACAGTTGGAACTCTAAATCAAACACGGTTTGTTGTAGCTCCTTGAAACTTCACACAGTGAATTAGTTCTCCGTACACTCTGAAGGTTCTGTTCCTTCTTGAAGTACAAAGAAGGAAAAGCAGGATATGAACAATTTCATTTGAAAGTGGTGGCCAAGACTCCACAGAATTCCGAGGTTCCTGAAATCCCAGCAAAAGTTTTCTCCCCCAATCTTGATGATACCTTGTGGTAATGATCAGTGCACCAATCCTACTCATCTCCCCAGAGTTTGTCGTTCTGTTTGAAGCGTTTGTTTTCAGTAAAAATTTGAATTATTAGGTTTCAATCTGTTTTCTCCTATACTGATAGATGACATTGGAAGTCTAAATCAAACATAGTTTGTGCTAGCTCTTGAAACTTCACTCAGTGAATTAGTTCTCTGTACACTCTGAAGGTTCTGTTCCTTCATGAACTACAACGAAGGAAAGGCATGCAATGAACACTTTCATTCGAATGCGGTGGCCAAGACTCCACAGAATTCCGAATTTCCTGAAATCCCAGCAAACATTTTCTCACCCAATCTTGATGATACCTAAAGGTAATGATCAGTACACCAATCCCACTTGCTTCCCCAAATTTCGTTGTTCTAGGTTGAAGCCTTCATGTGCAGTAACAGTTGGAACTTTCAGGTTTCACTCTATTTTCGCTTATAGTGATAGATGCAGTTGGAACTCTAAAGCAAACATAGTTTGTGCTAGATGCATGAAACTTCACACACTGAATTCATTCTCTGTGTGCTCTCAATGTTGTATTGCCAATTGTAGTAGATCAAAGGAAAGGCATGCAATGTACACTTTCAATTGAAAGGGTTGGAAAAGACTCCACAGAATTCTGAGTTACCCGAAATCGCAGCAAATATTTTCTCACCCAATCTTGATGATACCCAGCGGTGAAGATCAGTACACCAATCCCACTTGGTTCCCCAAATTTCATTCTTCTAGGTTAAAGCGTTCGATTGCAGTAACAGTTTGAATTTTTAAGTTTCAATCTGTTTCCTTCTATAGGGATAGATAGATTTGGAACTCTAAATCAAACACGGTTTGTTGTAGCTCCTTGAAACTTCACACAGTGAATTAGTTCTCTGTACACTCTGAAGGTTCTGTTCCTTATTGAAGTACAATGAAGGAAAAGCAAGAAATGAACAATTTCATTTGAAAGTGGTGGCCAAGACTCCACAGAATTCCGAGTTTCCTGAAATCCCAGCAAATGTTTTCTCCCCCAATCTTGATGATACCTTGTGGTAATGATCAGTACACCAATCCCACTTGGTTCCCCAAATTTCATTATTCCAGGTTAAAGCGTTCGATTGCAGTAACAGTTTGAATTTTTAAGTTTCAATCTGTTTCCTTCTATAGGGATAGATACAGTTGGAACTCTAAATCAAACACGGTTTGTAGTAGCTCCTTGAAACTTCACACAGTGAATTAGTTCTCTGTACACTCGTTCTGTTCTATTATTTCTTGAAGTACAAAGAAGGAAAAGCAGGAAATGAACAATTTCATTTGAAAGTGGTGGCCAAGACTTCACAGAATTCTGAGTCTCCTGAAATCCCAGCAAATGTTTTCTCCCCCAATCTTGATGATACCTTGTGGTAATGATCAGTACACCAATCCTACTCATCTCCCCAGAGTTCATCGTTCTAGGTGGAAGCGTTTGTTTTCAGTATGAGTTTGAATTGTTAGGTTTCAATCTGTTTTCTCCTATACTGATAGATGACATTGGAAGTCTAAATCAAACATAGTTTGTGCTAGCTCCTTGAAACTTCACTCAGTGAATTAGTTCTCTGTACACTCTGAAGGTTCTGTTCCTTCATGAACTACAACGAAGGAAATGCATGCAATGAACTCTTTCATTCGAATGTGGTGGCCAAGACTCCACAGAATTCCGAATTTCCTGAAATCCCAGCAAACATTTTCTCACCCAATCTTGATGATACCTAAAGGTAATGATCAGTACACCAATCTCACTTGCTTCCCCAAATTTCGTTCTTCTAGGTTGAAGCGTTCCTGTGCAGTAACAGTTGGAACTTTCAGGTTTCACTCTATTTTCGCTTATAGTGATAGATGCATTTGGAACTCTAAAGCAAACATACTTTGTGCTAGATGCATGAAACTTCACACACTGAATTCATTCTCTGTGTGCTCTCAATGTTGTATTGCCACTTGTAGTAGATCAAAGAAATGCATGCAATGTACACTTTCAATTGAAAGCGTTGGAAAAGACTCCACAGAATTCTGAGTTACCCGAAATCGCGGCAAATATTTTCTCACCCAATCTTGATGATACCTAGCGGTGAAGATCAGTACACCAATCCCACTTGGTTCCCCAAATGTCATTCTTCTAGGTTAAAGCGTTCGATTGCAGGAACAGTTTGAATTTTTAAGTTTCAATCTGTTTCCTTCTATAGGGATAGATACAGTTGAAACTCTAAATCAAACACGGTTTGTTGTAGCTCCTTGAAACTTCACACAGTGAATTAGTTCTCCGTACACTCTGAAGGTTCTGTTCCTTCTTGAAGTACAAAGAAGGAAAAGCAGGAAATGAACAATTTAATTTGAAAGTGGTGGCCAAGACTCCACAGAATTCCGAGTTTCCTGAAATGCCAGCAAATGTTTTCTCCCCCAATCTTGATGATACCTTGTGGTTATGATCAGTACACCAATCCTACTCATCTCCCCAGAGTTCATCGTTCTAGGTGGAAGCGTTTGTTTTCAGTAAAATTTGAATTATTAGGTTTCAATCTGTTTTCTCCTATACTGATAGATGACATTGGATGTCTACATCAAACATAGTTTGTGCTAGCTTCTTGAAACTTCACTCAGTGAATTAGTTCTCTGTACACTCTGAAGGTTCTGTTCCTTCATGAAGTACAACGAAGGAAATGCAGGGAATGAACAATTTCATTTGAAAACGGTGGCCAAGACTCCACAGAATTCCGAGGTTCCGGAAATCTCAGCAAACATTCTTTCACCCAATCTTGATGATACTTGGTGGTAATGATCAGAACATCCATCCTACTTGTGTTCCCAGAGTTCATTGTTCTGGTTTGAAGCGTTCGTTTTCAGTAAATATTTGAATTATTAGGCTTCACTCTGTTTTCGCCTATAGTGATAAATGCAGTTGGAACTCTAAAACAAACATAGTTTGTGCTAGATGCATGAAACTTGACACACTGAATTCATTCTCAGTTCGCTCTCAATGTTGCATTCCCACTTGTAGTAGATCGAAAGAAAGGCATGCAATGAACACTTTCATTCGAATGCGGTGGCCAAGACTCCACAGAATTCCGAATTTCCTGAAATCCCAGCAAACATTTTCTCACCCAATCTTGATGATACCTAAAGGTAATGATCAGTACACCAATCCCACTTGCTTCCCCAAATTTCGTTCTTCTAGGTTGAAGCGTTCCTGTGCAGTAACAGTTGGAACTTTCAGGTTTCATTCTATTTTCGCCTACAGTGATAGATGCAGTTGGAACTCTAAAGCAAACATACTTTGTGCTAGATGCATTAAACTTCACACACTGAATTCATTCTCAGTGCGCTCTCAATGTTGTATTGCCACTTGTAGTAGATCGAAGGAAAGGCATGCAATGAACACTTTCAATTGAAAGCGTTGGAAAAGACTACACAGAATTCTGAGTTACCCGAAATCCCAGCAAATATTTTCTCACCCAATCTTGATGATACCTAGTGGTGAAGATCAGTACACCAATCCCACTTGGTCCCCCAAATTTCATTCTTCTAGGTTAAAGCGTTCGATTGCAGTAACAGTTTGAATTTTTAAGTTTCAATCTGTTTCCTTCTATAGGGATAGATACAGTTGGAACTCTAAATCAAACACGGTTTGTTGTAGCTCCTTGAAACTTCACACAGTGAATTAGTTCTCTGTACACTCTGAAGGTTCTGTTCCTTCTTGAAGAACAAAGAAGGAAAAGGAGGAAATGAACAATTTCATTTGAAAGTGGTGGCCAAGACTCCACAGAATTCCGAGTTTCCTGAAATCCCAGCAAATGTTTTCTCCCCCAATCTTGATGATACGTTGTGGTAATGATCAGTACACCAATCCTACTCATCTCCCCAGAGTTCATCGTTCTAGGTGGAAGCGTTTGTTTTCAGTAAAAGTTTGAATTATTAGGTTTCAATCTGTTTTCTCCTATACTGATAGATAGCATTGGAAGTCTAAATCAAACATAGTTTGTGCTAGCTCCTTGAAACTTCACTCAGTGAATTAGTTCTCTGTACACTCTGAAGGTTCTGTTCCTTCTTGAAGTACAAAGCAGGAAATGAACAATTTCATTTGAAAGTGGTGGCCAAGACTCCACAGATTTCCAAGTTTCCTGAAATCCCAGCAAATGTTTTCTCCCCCAATCTTGATGATACCTTGTGGTAATGATCAGTACACCAATCCTACTCATCTCAGAAGAGTTCATCGTTCTAGGTTGAAGCGTTTTTTTTCAGTAAAAGTTTGAATTATTAGGTTTCAATCTGTTTTCTCCTATACTGATAGATGACATTGGAAGTCTAAATCAAACATAGTTTGTGCTAGCTCCTTGAAACTTCACTCAGTGAATTAGTTCTCTGTACACTCTGAAGGTTCTGTTACTTCATGAAGTACAACGAAGGAAAGGCAGGGAATGAACAATTTCATTTGAAAGCGGTGGCCAAGACTCCACAGAATTCCGAGGTACCCGAAATCTCAGCAAATATTCTTTCACCCAATCTTGATGATACTTGGCGGTAATGATCAGAACATCAGTCCTACTTGTGTTCCCAGAGTTCATTGTTCTGGTTTGAACCGTTCGTTTTCAGTAAATGTTTGAATTATTAGGTTTCACTCTGTTTTCGCCTATAGTGATAAAAGCAGTTGGAACTCTAAAACAAACATAGTTTGTGCTAGATGCATGAAACTTGACACACTGAATTCATTCTCAGTTCGCTCTCAATGTTGCATTCCCACTTGTAGTAGATCAAAAGAAAGGCATGCAATGAACACTTTCATTCGAATGCGGTGGCCAAGACTCCACAGAATTCCGAATTTCCTGAAATCCCAGCAAACATTTTCTCACCCAATCTTGATGATACCTAAAGGTAATGATCAGTACACCAATCCCACTTGCTTCCCCAAATTTCGTTCTTCTAGGTTGAAGCGTTCCTGTGCAGTAACAGTTGGAACTTTCAGGTTTCATTCTATTTTCGCCTACAGTGATAGATGCAGTTGGAACTCTAAAGCAAACATACTTTGTGCTAGATGCATTAAACTTCACACACTGAATTCATTCTCAGTGCGCTCTCAATGTTGTATTGCCACTTGTAGTAGATCGAAGGAAAGGCATGCAATGAACACTTTCAATTGAAAGCGTTGGAAAAGACTACACAGAATTCTGAGTTACCCGAAATCCCAGCAAATATTTTCTCACCCAATCTTGATGATACCTAGTGGTGAAGATCAGTACACCAATCCGACTTGGTCCCCCAAATTTCATTCTTCTAGGTTAAAGCGTTCGATTGCAGTAACAGTTTGAATTTTTAAGTTTCAATCTGTTTCCTTCTATAGGGATAGATACAGTTGGAACTCTAAATCAAACACGGTTTGTTGTAGCTCCTTGAAACTTCACACAGTGAATTAGTTCTCTGTACACTCTGAAGGTTCTGTTCCTTCTTGAAGCACAATGAAGGAAAAGCAGGAAATGAACAATTTCATTTGAAAGTGGTGGCCAAGACTCCACAGAATTCCGAGTTTCCTGAAATCCCAGCAAATGTTTTCTCCCCCAATCTTGATGATACCTTGTGGTAATGATCAGTACACCAATCCTACTCATCTCCCCAGAGTTCATCGTTCTAGGTGGAAGCGTTTGTTTTCAGTAAAAGTTTGAATTATTAGGTTTCAATCTGTTTTCTCCTATACTGATAGATAGCATTGGAAGTATAAATCAAACATAGTTTGTGCTAGCTCCTTGAAACTTCACTCAGTGAATTAGTTCTCTGTACACTCTGAAGGTTCTGTTCCTTCTTGAAGTACAAAGCAGGAAATGAACAATTTTATTTGAAAGTGGTGGCCAAGACTCCACAGATTTCCAAGTTTCCTGAAATCCCAGCAAATGTTTTCTCCCCCAATCTTGATGACACATTGTGGTAATGATCAGTACACCAATCCTACTCATATCCCAAGAGTTCATCGTTCTAGGTTGAAGCGTTTGTTTTCAGTAAAAGTTTGAATTATTAGGTTTCAATCTGTTTTCTCCTATACTGATAGATGATATTGGAAGTCTAAATCAAACATAGTTTGTGCTAGCTCCTTGAAACTTCACTCAGTGAATTAGTTCTCTGTACACTCTGAAGGTTCTGTTCCCTCATGAAGTACAACAAAGGAAATGCAGGGATTGAACAATTTCATTTGAAAGCAGTGGCAATGACTCCACAGAATTCCGAGGTTCCGGAAATCTCAGCAAATATTCTTTCACCCAATCTTGATGATACTTGGCGGTAATGATCAGAACATCAGTCCTACTTGTGTTCCCAGAGTTCATTGTTCTGGTTTGAAGCGTTCGTTTTCAGTAAATGTTTGAATTATTAGGTTTCACTCTGTTTTCGCCTATACTGATACATGCAGTTGGAACTCTAAAACAAACATAGTTTGTGCTAGATGCATGAAACTTGACACACTGAATTCATTCTCAGTTCGCTCTCAATGTTGCATTCCCACTTGTAGTAGATCGAAAGAAAGGCATGCAATGAACACTTTCATTCGAATGCGGTGGCCAAGACTCCACAGAATTCCGAATTTCCTGAAATCCCAGCAAACATTTTCTCACCCAATCTTGATGATACCTAAAGGTAATGATCAGTACACCAATCCCACTTGCTTCCCAAATTTCGTTCTTCTAGGTTGAAGTGTTCGTGTGCAGTAACATTTGGAATTTTCAGGTTTCACTCTATTTTCGCCTATAGTGATAGATGCAGTTGGAACTCTAAAGCAAACATAGTTTGTGCTAGATGCATGAAACTTCACACACTGAATTCATTATCAGTGCGCTCTCAATGTTGTATTGCCACTTGTAATAGATCAAAGGAAAGGCTTGCAATGAACACTTTCAATTCAAAGCGTTGGAAAAGACTCCACAGAATTCTGAGTTACCCGAAATCCCAGCAAATATTTTCTCACCCAATTTGATGATACCTAGCGGTGAAGATCAGAACACCAATCCCACTTGGTTCCCCAAATTTCATTCTTCTAGGTTACAGCGTTCGATTGCAGTAACAGTTTGAATTTTTAAGTTTCAATCTGTTTCCTTCTATAGGGATAGATACAGTTGGAACTCTAAATCAAACACGGTTTGTTGTAGCTCCTTGAAACTTCACACAGTGAATTAGTTCACTGTGCACTCTGAAGGTTCTGTTCCTTCTTGAAGTACAAAGAAGGAAAAGCAGGAAATGAACAATTTCATTTGAAATTGGTGGCCAAGACTCCACAGAATTCCGAGTTTCCTGAAATCCCAGCAAATGTTTTCTCCCCCAATCTTGATGATACCTTGTGGTAATGATCAGTACACCAATCCTACTCATCTCCCCAGAGTTCATCATTATAGGTGGAAGTGTTTGTTTTCAGTAAAATTTGAATTATTAGGTTTCAATCTGTTTTCTCCTATACTGATAGATGACATTGGAAGTCTAAATCAAACATAGTTTGTGCTAGCTCCTTGAAACTTCACTCAGTGAATTAGTTCTCTGTACACTCGGAAGGTTCTGTTCCTTCATGAAGTACAACGAAGGAAAGGCAGGGAATGAACAATTTCATTTGAAAGCGGTGGCCAAGACTCCACAGAATTCCGAGGTTCCGGAAATCCAGCAAATATTCTTTCACCCAATCTTGATGATACTTGGCGGTAATGATCAGAACATCAGTCCTACTTGTGATCCCAGAGTTCCTTGTTCTGGTTTGAAGCATTCGTTTTCAGTAAATGTTTGAATTATTAGGTTTCACTCTGTTTTCGCCTATAGTGATAAATGCAGTTGGAACTCTAAAACAAACATAGTTTGTGCTAGATGCATGAAACTTGACACACTGAATTCATTCTCAGTTCGCTCTCAATGTTGCATTCCCACTTGTAGTACATCGAAAGAAAGGCATGCAATGAACACTTTCATTCGAATGCGGTGACCAAGACACCACAGAATTCCGAATTTCCTGAAATCCCAGCAAACATTTTCTCACCCAATCTTGATGATACCTAAAGGTAATGATCAGTACACCAATCCCACTTGCTTCGCCAAATTTCGTTATTCTAGGTTGAAGCGTTCGTGTGCAGTAACAGTTGGAACTTTCGGGTTTCACTCTATTTTCGCCTATAGTGATAGATGCAGTTGGAACGCTAAAGCAAACATAGTTTGTGCTAGATGCATGAAACTTCACACACTTAATTCATTCTCCGTGTGCTCTCAATGATGTATTGCCACTTGTAGTAGATCAAAGGAAAGGCTTGCAATGAACACTTTCATTTGAAAGCGTTGGAAAAGACTCCACAGAATTCTGAGTTTCCCGAAATCCCAACAAATATTTTCTCACCCAATCTTGATGATACCTAGTGGTGAAGATCAGTACACCAATCCCACTTGGTTCCCCAAATTTTATTTTTCTAGGTTAAAGCGTTCGATTGCAGTAACAGTTTGAATTTTTATGTTTCAATCAGTTTCCTTCTATAGGGATAGATACAGTTGGAACTCTAAATCAAACACGGTTTGTTGTAGCTCCTTGAAACTTCACACAGTGAATTAGTTCTCTGTACACTCTGAAGGTTCTGTTCCTTCTTGAAGTACAAAGAAGGAAAAGCAGGAAATGAACAATTTCATTTGAAATTGGTGGCCAAGACTCCACAGAATTCCGAGTTTCCAGAAATCCCAGCAAAGGTTTCTCCCCCAATCTTGATGATACCTTGTGGTAATGATCAGGACACCAATCCTACTCATCTCCCCAGAGTTCATCGTTCTAGGTGGAAGCGTTTGTTTTCAGTAAAAGTTTGAATTATTAGGTTTCAATCTGTTTTCTCCTATACTGATTGATGACATTGTAGGTCTAAATCAAACATAGTTTGTGCTAGCTCCTTGAAACTTCACTCAGTGAATTTGTTCTCTGTACATTCTGAAGGTTCTGTTCCTTCATGAAGTACAACGAAGGAAAGGCAGGGAATGAACAATTTCATTTGAAAGCGGTGGCCAAGACTCCACAGAATTCCGAGGTTCCGGAAATCTCAGCAAGTATTCTTTCACCCAATCTTGATGATACTTGGCGGTAATGATCAGAACATCAGTCCTACTTGTGATCCCAGAGTTCATTGTTCTGGTTTGAAGCATTCGTTTTCAGTAAATGTTTGAATTATTAGGTTTCACTCTGTTTTCGCCTATAGTGATAAATGCAGTTGGAACTCTAAAACAAACATAGTTTGTGCTAGATGCATGAAACTTGACACACTGAATTCATTCTCAGTTCGCTCTCAATGTTGCATTCCCACTTGTAGTAGATCGAAAGAAAGGCATGCAATGAACACTTTCTTTCGAATGCGGTGGCCAGGACTCCACAGAATTTCGAATTTCCTGAAATCCCAGCAAACATTTTCTCACCCAATCTTGATGATACGTAAAGGTAATGATCAGTACACCAATCCCACTTGCTTCCCCAAATTTCGTTCTTCTAGGTTGAAGCGTTCGTGTGCAGTAACAGTTGGAATTTTCAGGTTTCACTCTATTTTCGCCTATAGTGATAGATGCAGTTGGAACTCTAAAGCAAACATAGTTTGTGCTAGATGCATGAAACTTCACACACTGAATTCATTCTCAGTGTGCTCTCAATGTTGTATTGCCACTTGTAGTAGATCGAAGGAAAGGCATGCAATGAACACTTTCAATTGAAAGCGTTGGAAAAGACTCCACAGAATTCTGAGTTACCCGAAATCGCAGCAAATATTTTCTCACCCAAACTTGATGATAACCAGCGGTGAGGATCAGTACACCAATCCCACTTGGTTCCCCAAATTTCATTCTTCTAGGTTAAAGCGTTCGATTGCAGTAACAGTTTGAATTTTTAAGTTTCAATCTGTTTCCTTCTATAGGGATAGATACAGTTGGAACTCTAAATCAAACACGGTTTGTTGTAGCTCCTTAAAACTTCACACAGTGAATTAGTTCTCTGTACACTCTGAAGGTTCTGTTCCTTCTTGAAGTACAATGAAGGAAAAGCAGGAAATGAACAATTTCATTTAAAGTGGTGGCCAAGACTCCACAGAATTCCGAGTTTCCTGAAATCCCAGCAAATGTTCTCTCCCCCAATCTTGATGATACCTTGTGGTAATGATCAGTACACCAATCCTACTCATCTCCCCAGAGTTCATCTTTCTAGGTAGAAGCGTTCGTTTTCAGTAAAAGTTTGAATTATTAGGTTTCAATCTGTTTTCTCCTATACTGATAGATGACATTGGAAGTCTAAATCAAACATAGTTTGTGCTAGCTCCTTGAAACTTCACTCAGTGAATTAGTTCTCTGTACACTCTGAAGGTTCTGTTCCTTCATGAAGTACAACGAAGGAAAGGCAGGGAATGAACAATTTCATTTGAAAGCGGTGGCCAAAACTCCACAGAATTCCGAGGTTCCGGAAATCTCAGCAAATATTCTTTCACCCAATCTTGATGATACTTGGCGGTAATGATCAGAACATCAGTCCTACTTGTGTTCCCAGAGTTCATTGTTCTGGTTTGAAGCGTTCGTTTTCAGTAAATGTTTGAATTATTAGGTTTCAATCTGTTTTCGCCTATAGTGATAAAAGCAGTTGGAACTCTAAAACAAACATAGTTTGTGCTAGATGCATGAAACTTGACACACTGAATTCATTCTCAGTTCGCTCTCAATGTTGCATTCCCACTTGTAGTAGATCGAAAGAAAGGCATGCAATGAACACTTTCATTCGAATGCGGTGGCCAAGACTCCACAGAATTCCGAATTTCCTGAAATCCCAGCAAACATTTTCTCACCCAATCTTGATGATACCTAACGGTAATGATCAGTACACCAATCCCACTTACTTCCCCAAATTTTGTTCTTCTAGGTTGAAGTGTTCGTGTGCAGTAACAGTTGGAACTTTCAGGTTTCACTCTATTTTCGCATATAGTGATAGATGCAGTTGGAACTCTAAAACAAACATAGTTTGTGCTAGATGCATGAAACTTGACACACTGAATTCATTCTCAGTTCGCTCTCAATGTTGCATTCCCACTTGTAGTAGATCGAAAGAAAGGCATGCAATGAACACTTTCATTCGAATGCGGTGGCCAAGACTCCACAGAATTCCGAATTTCCTGAAATCCCAGCAAATATTTTCTCACCCAATCTTGATGATACCTAAAGGTAATGATCAGTACACCAATCCCACTTGCTTCCCCAAATTTCGTTCTTCTAGGTTGAAGCCTTCCTGTGCAGTAACACTTGGAATTTTCAGGTTTCACTCTATTTTCTTTAGAGTTCCCAGTTGGAACTCTAAAGCAAACATAGTTTGTGCTAGATGCATGAAACTTCACACACTGAATTTATTCTCAGTGCGCTCTCAATGTTGTATTGCCACTTGTAGTAGATCGAAGGAAAGGCATGCAATGAACACTTTCAATTGAAAGCGTTGGAAAACACTCCACAGAATTCTGAGTTACCCGAAAACCCAGCAAATATTTTCTCACCCAATCTTGATGATAACCAGCGGTGAGGATCAGTACACCAATCCCACTTGGTTCCCCAAATTTCATTCTTCTAGGTTAAAGCGTTCGATTGCAGTAACAGTTTGAATTTTTAAGTTTCAATCTGTTTCCTTCTATAGGGATAGATACAGTTGGAACTCTAAATCAAACACGGTTTGTTGTAGCTCCTTGAAACTTCACACAATGAATTAGTTGTCTGTACACTCTGAAGGTTCTGTTCCTTCTTGAAGTACAATGAAGGAAAAGCAAGAAATGAACAATTTCATTTGAAAGTGGTGGCCAAGACTCCACAGAATTCCGAGTTCCTGAAATCCCAGCAAATGTTTTCTCCCCCAATCTTGATGATACCTTGTGGTAATGATCAGTACACCAATCCCACTTGGTTCCCCAAATTTCATTCTTCCAGGTTAAAGCGTTCGATTGCAGTAACAGTTTGAATTTTTAAGTTTCAATCTGTTTCCTTCTATAGGGATAGATACAGTTGGAACTCTAAATCAAACACGGTTTGTTGTAGCTCCTTGAAACTTCACACAGTGAATTAGTTCTCTGTACACTCTAAAGGTTCTGTTCCTTCTTGAAGTACAAAGAAGGAAAAGCAGGAAATGAACAATTTCATTTGAAAGTGGTGGCCAAGACTTCACAGAATTCCGAGTCTCCTGAAATCCCAGCAAATGTTTTCTCCCCCAATCTTGATGATACCTTGTGGTAATGATCAGTACACCAATCCTACTCATCTCCCCAGAGTTCATCGTTCTAGGTGGAAGCGTTTGTTTTCAGTATGAGTTTGAATTGTTAGGTTTCAATCTGTTTTCTCCTATACTGATAGATGACATTGGAAGTCTAAATCAAACATAGTTTGTGCTAGCTCCTTGAAACTTCACTCAGTGAATTAGTTCTCTGTACACTCTGAAGGTTCTGTTCCTTCATGAACTACAACGAAGGAAATGCATGCAATGAACACTTTCATTCGAATGCGGTGGCCAAGACTCCACAGAATTCCGAATTTCCTGAAATCCCAGCAAACATTTTCTCACCCAATCTTGATGATACTTGGCGGTAATGATCAGAACATCCGTCCTACTTGTGTTCCCAGAGTTCATTGTTCTGGTTTGAAGCGTTCATTTTCAGTAAATGTTTGAATTATTAGGCTTCACTCTGTTTTCGCCTATATTGATAAATGCAGTTGGAACTCTAAAACAAACATAGTTTGTGCTAGATGCATGAAACTTGACACTGAATTCATTCTCAGTTCGCTCTCTATGTTGCATTCCCACTTGTAGTAGATCCAAAGAAAGGCATGCAATGAACACTTTCATTCAAATGTGGTGGCCAAGACTCCACAGAATTCCGACTTTCCTGAAATCCCAGCAAACATTTTCTCACCCAATCTTGATGATACCTAGCAGTGAAGATCAGTACACCAATCCCACTTGGTTGCCAAAATTTCATTCTTCTGGGTTATAGCGTTCGATTGCAGGAACAGTTTGAATTTTTAAGTTTCAATCTGTTTCCTTCTATAGGATAGATACATTTGGAACTCTAAATCAAACACGGTTTGTTCTAGCTCCTTGAAACTTCACACAGTGAATTAGTTCTCTGTACACTCTGAAGGTTCTGTTCCTTCTTGAAGTACAATGAAGGAAAAGCAGGAAATGAACAATTTCATTTGAAAGTGGTGGCCAAGACTCCACAGAATTCCGAGTTTCCTGAAATCCCAGCAAAAGTTGTCTCCCCCAATCTTGATGATACCTTGTGGTAATGATCAGTACACCAATCCTACTCATCTCCCCAGAGTTCATCATTCTAGGTGGAAGCGTTTGTTTTCAGTAAAAGTTTGAATTATTAGGTTTCAATCTGTTTTCTCCTATACTGATAGATGACATTGGAAGTCTAAATCAAACATAGTTTGTGCTAGCTCCTTGAAACTTCACTCAGTGAATTAGTTCTCTGTACACTCTGAAGGTTCTGTTCCTTCATGAACTACAACGAAGGAAAGGCAGGGAATGAACAATTTCATTTGAAAGCGGTGGCCAAGACTCCACAGAATTCCGAGGTTCCGGAAATCTCAGCAAATATTCTTTCACCCAATCTTGATGATACTTGGCGGTAATGATCAGAACATCAGTCCTACTTGTGTTCCCAGAGTTCATTGTTCTGGTTTGAAGCGTTCGTTTTCAGTAAATGTTTGAATTATTAGGTTTCACTGTGTTTTCGCCTATAGTGATAAATGCAGTTGGAACTCTAAAACAAACATAGTTTGTGCTAGATGCATGAAACTTGACACACTCAATTCATTCTCAGGTCGCTCTCAATGTTGCATTCCCAATTGTAGTAGATCGAAAGAAAGGCATGCAATGAACACTTTCATTCGAATGCGGTGGCCAAGACTCCACAGAATTCCGAATTTCCTGAAATCCCAGCAAACATTTTCTCACCCAATCTTGATGATACCTAACGGTAATGATCAGTACACCAATCCCACTTGCTTCCCCAAATTTCGTTCTTCTAGGTTGAAGCGTTCGTGTGCAGTAACAGTTGGAACTTTCAGGTTTCACTCTATTTTCGCCTATAGGGATAGATGCAGTTGGAACTCTAAAGCAAACACAGTTTGTGCTAGATGCATGAAACTACACACTCTGAATTCATTCTCCGTGCGCTCTCAATGTTGTATTGCCACTTGTAGTAGATCAAAGGAAAGACATGCAATGAACACTTTCAATTGAAAGCGTAGGAAAAGACTCCACAGAATTATGAGTTACCCGAAATCCCAGCAAATATTTTCTCACCCAATCTTGATGATACCTAGCGGTGAAGATCAGTACACCAATCCCACTTGGTTCCCCAAATGTCATTCTTCTAGGTTAAAGCATTCGATTGCAGGAACAGTTTGAACTTTTAAGTTTCAATCTGTTTCCTTCTATAGGGATAGATACAGTTGGAACTCTAAATCAAACACGGTTTGTTGTAGCTCCTTGAAACTTCACACAGTGAATTAGTTCTCCGTACACTCTGAAGGTTCTGTTCCTTCTTGAAGTACAAAGAAGGAAAAGCAGGAAATGAACAATTTCATTTGAAAGTGGTGGCAAAGACTCCACAGAATTCCGAGTTTCCTGAAATCCCAGCAAATGTTTTCTCCCCCAATCTTGATGATACCTTGTGGTAATGATCAGTACACCAATCCTACTCATCTCCCCAGAGTTTGTTGTTTTGTTTGAAGCGTTTGTTTTCAGTAAAAACTTGAATTATTAGGTTTCAATCTGTTTTCTCCTATACTGATAGATGACATTGGAAGTCTAAATCAAACATAGTTTGTGCTAGCTCCTGAAACTTCACTCAGTTAATTAGTTCTCTGTACACTCTGAATGTTCTGTTCCTTCATGAAGTACAACGAAGGAAAGGCAGGGAATGAACAATTTCATTTGAAAGGTGGCCAAGACTCCACAGAATTCCGAGGTTGCGGAAATCTCAGCAAATATTCTTTCAACCAATCTTGATGATACTTGGCGGTAATGATCAGAACATCAGTCCTACTTGTGTTCCCAGAGTTCATTGTTCTGGTTTGAAGCGTTCGTTTTCAGTAAATGTTTGAATTATTAGGTTTCACTGTGTTTTCGCCTATAGTGATAAATGCAGTTGGAACTCTAAAACAAACATAGTTTGTGCTAGATGCATGAAACTTGACACACTCAATTCATTCTCAGGTCGCTCTCAATGTTGCATTCCCAATTGTAGTAGATCGAAAGAAAGGCATGCAATGAACACTTTCATTCGAATGCGGTGGCCAAGACTCCACAGAATTCCGAATTTCCTGAAATCCCAGCAAACATTTTCTCACCCAATCTTGATGATACCTAACGGTAATGATCATTACACCAATCCCACATGCTTCCCCAAATTTCGTTCTTCTAGGTTGAAGCGTTCGTGTGCAGTAACAGTTGGAACTTTCAGGTTTCACTCTATTTTCGCCTATAGGGATAGATGCAGTTGGAACTCTAAAGCAAACACAGTTTGTGCTAGATGCATGAAACTACACACTCTGAATTCATTCTCCGTGCGCTCTCAATGTTGTATTGCCACTTGTAGTAGATCGAAGGAAAGGCATGCAATGAACACTTTAAATTGAAAGCGTAGGAAAAGACTCCACAGAATTATGAGTTACCCGAAATCCCAGCAAATATTTTCTCACCCAATCTTGATGATACCTAGCGGTGAAGATCAGTACACCAATCCCACTTGGTTCCCCAAATGTCATTCTTCTAGGTTAAAGCGTTCGATTGCAGGAACAGTTTGAACTTTTAAGTTTCAATCTGTTTCCTTCTATAGGGATAGATACAGTTGGAACTCTAAATCAAACACGGTTTGTTGTAGCTCCTTGAAACTTCACACAGTGAATTAGTTCTCCGTACACTCTGAAGGTTCTGTTCCTTCTTGAAGTACAAAGAAGGAAAAGCAGGATATGAACAATTTCATTTGAAAGTGGTGGCCAAGACTCCACAGAATTCCGAGGTTCCTGAAATCCCAGCAAAAGTTTTCTCCCCCAATCTTGATGATACCTTGTGGTAATGATCAGTGCACCAATCCTACTCATCTCCCCAGAGTTTGTCGTTCTGTTTGAAGCGTTTGTTTTCAGTAAAAATTTGAATTATTAGGTTTCAATCTGTTTTCTCCTATACTGATAGAT
Source organism: Marmota monax (assembly GCF_021218885.2). Taxonomy (NCBI): domain Eukaryota; kingdom Metazoa; phylum Chordata; class Mammalia; order Rodentia; family Sciuridae; genus Marmota; species Marmota monax. The sequence continues at coordinate 58,033 of NW_026692624.1, forward strand.
GACATTGGAAGTCTAAATCAAACATAGTTTGTGCTAGCTCTTGAAACTTCACTCAGTGAATTAGTTCTCTGTACACTCTGAAGGTTCTGTTCCTTCATGAACTACAACGAAGGAAAGGCATGCAATGAACACTTTCATTCGAATGCGGTGGCCAAGACTCCACAGAATTCCGAATTACCTGAAATCCCAGCAAACATTTTCTCACCCAATCTTGATGATACCTAAAGGTAATGATCAGTACACCAATCCCACTTGCTTCCCCAAATTTCGTTGTTCTAGGTTGAAGCCTTCATGTGCAGTAACAGTTGGAACTTTCAGGTTTCACTCTATTTTCGCTTATAGTGATAGATGCAGTTGGAACTCTAAAGCAAACATAGTTTGTGCTAGATGCATGAAACTTCACACACTGAATTCATTCTCTGTGTGCTCTCAATGTTGTATTGCCAATTGTAGTAGATCAAAGGAAAGGCATGCAATGTACACTTTCAATTGAAAGGGTTGGAAAAGACTCCACAGAATTCTGAGTTACCCGAAATCGCAGCAAATATTTTCTCACCCAATCTTGATGATACCCAGCGGTGAAGATCAGTACACCAATCCCACTTGGTTCCCCAAATTTCATTCTTCTAGGTTAAAGCGTTCGATTGCAGTAACAGTTTGAATTTTTAAGTTTCAATCTGTTTCCTTCTATAGGGATAGATAGATTTGGAACTCTAAATCAAACACGGTTTGTTGTAGCTCCTTGAAACTTCACACAGTGAATTAGTTCTCTGTACACTCTGAAGGTTCTGTTCCTTATTGAAGTACAATGAAGGAAAAGCAAGAAATGAACAATTTCATTTGAAAGTGGTGGCCAAGACTCCACAGAATTCCGAGTTTCCTGAAATCCCAGCAAATGTTTTCTCCCCCAATCTTGATGATACCTTGTGGTAATGATCAGTACACCAATCCCACTTGGTTCCCCAAATTTCATTATTCCAGGTTAAAGCGTTCGATTGCAGTAACAGTTTGAATTTTTAAGTTTCAATCTGTTTCCTTCTATAGGGATAGATACAGTTGGAACTCTAAATCAAACACGGTTTGTAGTAGCTCCTTGAAACTTCACACAGTGAATTAGTTCTCTGTACACTCTAAAGGTTCTGTTCCTTCTTGAAGTACAAAGAAGGAAAAGCAGGAAATGAACAATTTCATTTGAAAGTGGTGGCCAAGACTTCACAGAATTCTGAGTCTCCTGAAATTCCAGCAAATGTTTTCTCCCCCAATCTTGATGATACCTTGTGGTAATGATCAGTACACCAATCCTACTCATCTCCCCAGAGTTCATCGTTCTAGGTGGAAGCGTTTGTTTTCAGTATGAGTTTGAATTGTTAGGTTTCAATCTGTTTTCTCCTATACTGATAGATGACATTGGAAGTCTAAATCAAACATAGTTTGTGCTAGCTCCTTGAAACTTCACTCAGTGAATTAGTTCTCTGTACACTCTGAAGGTTCTGTTCCTTCATGAACTACAACGAAGGAAATGCATGCAATGAACACTTTCATTCGAATGTGGTGGCCAAGAATCCACAGAATTCCGAATTTCCTGAAATCCCAGCAAACATTTTCTCACCCAATCTTGATGATACCTAAAGGTAATGATCAGTACACCAATCTCACTTGCTTCCCCAAATTTCGTTCTTCTATGTTGAAGCGTTCCTGTGCAGTAACAGTTGGAACTTTCAGGTTTCACTCTATTTTCGCTTATAGTGATAGATGCATTTGGAACTCTAAAGCAAACACACTTTGTGCTAGATGCATGAAACTTCACACACTGAATTCATTCTCTGTGTGCTCTCAATGTTGTATTGCCACTTGTAGTAGATCAAAGAAATGCATGCAATGTACACTTTCAATTGAAAGCGTTGGAAAAGACTCCACAGAATTCTGAGTTACCCGAAATCGCGGCAAATATTTTCTCACCCAATCTTGATGATACCTAGCGGTGAAGATCAGTACACCAATCCCACTTGGTTCCCCAAATGTCATTCTTCTAGGTTAAAGCGTTCGATTGCAGGAACAGTTTGAATTTTTAAGTTTCAATCTGTTTAATTCTATAGTGATAGATACAGTTGGAACTCTAAATCAAACACGGTTTGTTGTAGCTCCTTGAAACTTCACACAGTGAATTAGTTCTCCGTACACTCTGAAGGTTCTGTTCCTTCTTGAAGTACAAAGAAGGAAAAGCAGGAAATGAACAATTTAATTTGAAAGTGGTGGCCAAGACTCCACAGAATTCCGAGTTTCCTGAAATGCCAGCAAATGTTTTCTCCCCCAATCTTGATGATACCTTGTGGTTATGATCAGTACACCAATCCTACTCATCTCCCCAGAGTTCATCGTTCTAGGTGGAAGCGTTTGTTTTCAGTAAAATTTGAATTATTAGGTTTCAATCTGTTTTCTCCTATACTGATAGATGACATTGGATGTCTACATCAAACATAGTTTGTGCTAGCTTCTTGAAACTTCACTCAGTGAATTAGTTCTCTGTACACTCTGAAGGTTCTGTTCCTTCATGAAGTACAACGAAGGAAATGCAGGGAATGAACAATTTCATTTGAAAACGGTGGCCAAGACTCCACAGAATTCCGAGGTTCCGGAAATCTCAGCAAACATTCTTTCACCCAATCTTGATGATACTTGGTGGTAATGATCAGAACATCCATCCTACTTCTGTTCCCAGAGTTCATTGTTCTGGTTTGAAGCGTTCGTTTTCAGTAAATATTTGAATTATTAGGCTTCACTCTGTTTTCGCCTATAGTGATAAATGCAGTTGGAACTCTAAAACAAACATAGTTTCTGCTAGATGCATGAAACTTGACACACTGAATTCATTCTCAGTTCGCTCTCAATGTTGCATTCCCACTTGTAGTAGATCGAAAGAAAGGCATGCAATGAACACTTTCATTCGAATGCGGTGGCCAAGACTCCACAGAATTCCGAATTTCCTGAAATCCCAGCAAACATTTTCTCACCCAATCTTGATGATACCTAACGGTAATGATCAGTACACCAATCCCACTTGCTTCCCCAAATTTCGTTCTTCTAGGTTGAAGCGTTCGTGTGCAGTAACAGTTGGAAGTTTCAGGTTTCACTCTATTTTCACCTATAGTGATAGATGCAGTTGGAACTCTAAAGCAAACACAGTTTGTGCTAGATGCATGAAACTACACACTCTGAATTCATTCTCCGTGCGCTCTCAATGTTGTATTGCCACTTGTAGTAGTTCGAAGGAAAGGCATGCAATGAACACTTTCAATTGAAAGCGTTGGAAAAGACTCCACAGAATTCTGAGTTACCCGAAATCCCAGCAAATATTTTCTCACCCAATCTTGATGATACCTAGCAGTGAAGATCAGTACACCAATCCCACTTGGTTGCCAAAATTTCATTCTTCTGGGTTATAGCGTTCGATTGCAGGAACAGTTTGAATTTTTAAGTTTCAATCTGTTTCCTTCTATAGGATAGATACATTTGGAACTCTAAATCAAACACGGTTTGTTCTAGCTCCTTGAAACTTCACACAGTGAATTAGTTCTCTGTACACTCTGAAGGTTCTGTTCCTTCTTGAAGTACAATGAAGGAAAAGCAGGAAATGAACAATTTCATTTGAAAGTGGTGGCCAAGACTCCACAGAATTCCGAGTTTCCTGAAATCCCAGCAAAAGTTGTCTCCCCCAATCTTGATGATACCTTGTGGTAATGATCAGTACACCAATCCTACTCATCTCCCCAGAGTTCATCGTTCTAGGTGGAAGCGTTTGTTTTCAGTAAAAGTTTGAATTATTAGGTTTCAATCTGTTTTCTCCTATACTGATAGATGACATTGGAAGTCTAAATCAAACATAGTTTGTGCTAGCTCCTTGAAACTTCACTCAGTGAATTATTTCTCTGTACACTCTGAAGGTTCTGTTCCTTCATGAACTACAACGAAGGAAAGGCAGGGAATGAACAATTTCATTTGAAAGCGGTGGCCAAGACTCCACAGAATTCCGAGGTTCCGGAAATCTCAGCAAATATTCTTTCACCCAATCTTGATGATACTTGGCGGTAATGATCAGAACATCAGTCCTACTTGTGTTCCCAGAGTTCATTGTTCTGGTTTGAAGCGTTCGTTTTCAGTAAATGTTTGAATTATTAGGTTTCATTCTGTTTTCGCCTATAGTGATAAAATGCAGTTGGAACTCTAAAACAAACATAGTTTCTGCTAGATGCATGAAAATTGACACACTGAATTCATTCTCAGTTCGCTCTCAATGTTGCATTCCCACTTGTAGTAGATTGAAAGAAAGGCATGCAATGAACACTTTCATTCGAATGCGGTGTCCAAGACTCCACAGAATTCCGAATTTCCTGAAATCCCAGCAAACATTTTCTCACCCAATCTTGATGATACCTAACGGTAATGATCAGTACACCAATCCCACTTGCTTCCCCAAATTTCGTTCTTCTAGGTTGAAGCGTTCATGTGCAGTAACAGTTGGAACTTTCAGGTTTCACTCTATTTTCGCCTATAGTGATAGATGCAGTTGGAACTCTAAAGAAAACACAGTTTGTGCTAGATGCATGAAACTACACACTCTGAATTCATTCTCCGTGCGCTCTCAATGTTGTATTGCCACTTGTAGTAAATCGAAGGAAAGGCATGCAATGAACACTTTCAATTGAAAGCGTTTTAAAAGACTCCACTGATTTCTGAGTTACCCGAAAGCCCAGCAAATATTTTCTCACCCAATCTTGATGATACCAGCGGTGAAGATGAGTACACCAATCCCACTTGGTCCCCGAAATTTCATTCTTCTAGGTTAAAGCATTCGATTGCAGTAACAGTTTGAACTTTTAACTTTCATTCTGTTTCCTTCTATAGGGATAGATACAGTTGGAACTCTAAATCAAACACGGTTTGTTGTAGCTCCTTGAAACTTCACACAGTGAATTAGTTCTCTGTTCACTCTGAAGTTTCTGTTCCTTCTTGAAGTACAATGAAGGAAAAGCAGGAAATGAACAATTTCATTTGAAAGTGGTGGCCAAGACTCCACAGAATTCCGAGGTTCCTGAAATCCCAGCAAATATTTTCTCCCCCAATCTTGATGATACCTTGTGGTAATGATCAGTACACCTATCCTACTCATCTCCCCAGAGTTCATCATTCTAGGTGGAAGCGTTTGTTTTCAGTAAAATTTGAATTATTAGTTTTCAATCTTTTTTCTCCTATACTGATAGATGACATTGGATGTCTACATCAAACATAGTTTGTGCTAGCTCCTTGAAACTTCACTCAGTGAATTATTTCTCTGTACACTCTGAAGGTTCTGTTCCTTCATGAAGCACAACGAAGGAAAGGCAGGGAATGAACAATTTCATTTGAAAGCGGTGGCAAAGACTCCACAGAATTCCGAGGTTCCGGAAATCTCAGCAAATATTCTTTCACCCAATCTTGATGATACTTGGCGGTAATGATCAGAACATCAGTCCTACTTGTGTTCCCAGAGTTCATTGTTCTGGTTTGAAGCGTTCATTTTCAGTAAATGTTTGAATTATTAGGTTTCACTGTGTTTTCGCCTATAGTGATAAATGCAGTTGGAACTCTAAAACAAACATAGTTTGTGCTAGATGCATGAAACTTGACACACTCAATTCATTCTCAGGTCGCTCTCAATGTTGCATTCCCAATTGTAGTAGATCGAAAGAAAGGCATGCAATGAACACTTTCATTCGAATGCGGTGGCCAAGACTCCACAGAATTCCGAATTTCCTGAAATCCCAGCAAACATTTTCTCACCCAATCTTGATGATACCTAACGGTAATGATCAGTACACCAATCCCACTTGCTTCCCCAAATTTCGTTCTTCTAGGTTGAAGCGTTCGTGTGCAGTAACAGTTGGAACTTTCAGGTTTCACTCTATTTTCGCCTATAGGGATAGATGCAGTTGGAACTCTAAAGCAAACACAGTTTGTGCCAGATGCATGAAACTACACACTCTGAATTCATTCTCCGTGCGCTCTCAATGTTGTATTGCCACTTGTAGTAGATCAAAGGAAAGACATGCAATGAACACTTTCAATTGAAAGCGTAGGAAAAGACTCCACAGAATTCTGAGTTCCCCGAAATCCCAGCAAATATTTTCTCACCCAATCTTGATGATACCTAGCGGTGAAGATCAGTACACCAATCCCACTTGGTTCCCCCAATTTCATTCTTCTAGGTTAAAGCATTCGATTGCAGGAACAGGTTGAACTTTTAAGTTTCAATCTGTTTCCTTCTATAGGGATAGATACAGTTGGAACTCTAAATCAAACACGGTTTGTTGTAGCTCCTTGAAACTTCACACAGTGAATTAGTTCTCCGTACACTCTGAAGGTTCTGTTCCTTCTTGAAGTACAAAGAAGGAAAAGCAGGAAATGAACAATTTCATTTGAAAGTGGTGGCCAAGACTCCACAGAATTCCGAGTTTCCTGAAATCCCAGCAAATGTTTTCTCCCCCAATCTTGATGATACCTTGTGGTAATGATCAGTACACCAATCCTACTCATCTCCCCAGAGTTTGTTGTTTTGTTTGAAGCGTTTGTTTTCAGTAAAAATTTGAATTATTAGGTTTCAATCTGTTTTCTCCTATACTGATAGATGACATTGGAAGTCTAAATCAAACATAGTTTGTGCTAGCTCCTGAAACTTCACTCAGTTAATTAGTTCTCTGTACACTCTGAAGGTTCTGTTCCTTCATGAAGTACAACGAAGGAAAGGCAGGGAATGAACAATTTCATTTGAAAGGTGGCCAAGACTCCACAGAATTCCGAGGTTGCGGAAATCTCAGCAAATATTCTTTCAACCAATCTTGATGATACTTGGCGGTAATGATCAGAACATCATTCCTAATTGTGTTCCCAGAGTTCATTGTTCTGGTTTGAAGCGTTCGTTTTCAGTAAATGTTTGAATTATTAGGTTTCACTCTGTTTTCGCCTATAGTGATAAATGCATTTGGAACTCTAAAACAAACATAGTTTGTGCTAGATGCATGAAACTTGACACACTGGATTCATTCTCAGTTCGCTCTAAATGTTGCATTCCCACTTGTAGTAGATCGAAAGAAAGGCATGCAATGAACACTTTCATTCAAATGTGGTGGCCAAGACTCCACAGAATTCCGACTTTCCTGAAATCCCAGCAAACATTTTCTCACCCAATCTTGATGATACCTAGCGGTGAAGATCAGTACACCAATCCCACTTGGTTCCCCAAATGTCATTCTTCTAGGTTAAAGCGTTCGATTGCAGGAACAGTTTGAATTTTTAAGTTTCAATCTGTTTCCTTCTATAGGGATAGATACATTTGGAACTCTAAATCAAACACGGTTTGTTGTAGCTCCTTGAAACTTCACACAGTGAATTAGTTCTCCGTACACTCTGAAGGTTCTGTTCCTTCTTGAAGTACAATGAAGGAAAAGCAGGAAATGAACAATTTCATTTGAAAGTGGTGGCCAAGACTCCACAGAATTCCGAGTTTCCTGAAATGCCAGCAAATGTTTTCTCCCCCAATCTTGATGATACCTTGTGGTTATGATCAGTACACCAATCCTACTCATCTCCCCAGAGTTCATCGTTCTAGGTGGAAGTGTTTGTTTTCAGTAAAAGTTTGAATTATTAGGTTTCAATCTGTTTTCTCCTATACTGATAGATGACATTGGATGTCTACATCAAACATAGTTTTTGCTAGCTTCTTGAAACTTCACTCAGTGAATTAGTTCTCTGTACACTCTGAAGGTTCTGTTCCTTCATGAAGTACAATGAAGGAAAGGCAGGGAATGAACAATTTCATTTGAAAACGGTGGCCAAGACTCCACAGAATTCCGAGGTTCCGGAAATCTCAGCACATATTCTTTCACCCAATCTTGATGATACTTGGCGGTAATGATCAGAACATCAGTCCTACTTGTGTTCCCAGAGTTCATTGTTCTGTTTTGAAGCGTTCGTTTTCAGTAAATGTTTGAATTATTAGGTTTCACTCTGTTTTCGCCTATATTGATAAATGCAGTTGGAACTCTAAAACAAACATAGTTTCTGCTAGATGCATGAAACTTGACACACTGAATTCATTCTCAGTTCGCTCTCAATGTTGCATTCCCACTTGTAGTAGATCGAAAGAAAGGCATGCAATGAACACTTTCATTCGAATGCTGTGGCCAAGACTCCACAGAATTCCGAATTTCCTGAAATCCCACCAAACATTTTCTCACCCAATCTTGATGATACCTAACGGTAATGATCAGTACACCAATCCCACTTGCTTCCCCAAATTTCGTTCCTTTAGGTTGAAGCGTTCGTGTGCAGTAACTGTTGGAACTTTCAGGTTTCACTCTATTTTCGCCTATAGTGATAGATGCATTTGGAACTCTAAAGCAAACACAGTTTGTGCTAGATGCATGAAACTACACACTCTGAATTCATTCTCGGTGTGCTCTCAATGTTGTATTGCCACTTGTAGTAGATCGAAGGAAAGGCATGCAATGAAGACTTTCAATTGAAAGCGTTGGAAAAGTCTCCACAGAATTCTGAGTTACCCGAAATCCCAGCAAATATTTTCTCACCCAATCTTGATGATACCTAGCGGTGAAGATCAGTACACCAATCCCACTTGGTTCCCCAAATGTCATTCTTCTAGGTTAAAGCATTCGATTGCAGGAACAGTTTGAACTTTTAAGTTTCAATCTGTTTCCTTCTATAGGGATAGATACAGTTGGAACTCTAAATCAAACACGGTTTGTTGTAGCTCCTTGAAACTTCACACAGTGAATTAGTTCTCCGTACACTCTGAAGGTTCTGTTCCTTCTTGAAGTACAAAGAAGGAAAAGCAGGAAATGAACAATTTCATTTGAAAGTGGTGGCAAAGACTCCACAGAATTCCGAGTTTCCTGAAATCCCAGCAAATGTTTTCTCCCCCAATCTTGATGATACCTTGTGGTAATGATCAGTACACCAATCCTACTCATCTCCCCAGAGTTTGTTGTTTTGTTTGAAGCGTTTGTTTTCAGTAAAAATTTGAATTATTAGGTTTCAATCTGTTTTCTCCTATACTGATAGATGACATTGGAAGTCTAAATCAAACATAGTTTGTGCTAGCTCCTGAAACTTCACTCAGTTAATTAGTTCTCTGTACACTCTGAAGGTTCTGTTCCTTCATGAAGTACAACGAAGGAAAGGCAGGGAATGAACAATTTCATTTGAAAGGTGGCCAAGACTCCACAGAATTCCGAGGTTGCGGAAATCTCAGCAAATATTCTTTCAACCAATCTTGATGATACTTGGCGGTAATGATCAGAACATCATTCCTAATTGTGTTCCCAGAGTTCATTGTTCTGGTTTGAAGCGTTCGTTTTCAGTAAATGTTTGAATTATTAGGTTTCACTTTGTTTTCGCCTATAGTGATAAATGCATTTGGAACTCTAAAACAAACATAGTTTGTGCTAGATGCATGAAACTTGACACACTGGATTCATTCTCAGTTCGCTCTAAATGTTGTATTCCCACTTGTAGTAGATCGAAAGAAAGGCATGCAATGAACACTTTCATTCAAATGTGGTGGCCAAGACTCCACAGAATTCCGAATTTCCTGAAATCCCAGCAAACATTTTCTCACCCAATCTTGATGATACCTAGCGGTGAAGATCAGTACACCAATCCCACTTGGTTCCCCAAATGTCATTCTTCTAGGTTAAAGCGTTCGATTGCAGGAACAGTTTGAATTTTTAAGTTTCAATCTGTTTCCTTCTATAGGGATAGATACATTTGGAACTCTAAATGAAACACGGTTTGTTGTAGCTCCTTGAAACTTCACACAGTGAATTAGTTCTCCGTACACTCTGAAGGTTCTGTTCCTTCTTGAAGTACAATGAAGGAAAAGCAGGAAATGAACAATTTCATTTGAAAGTGGTGGCCAAGACTCCACAGAATTCCGAGTTTCCTGAAATGCCAGCAAATGTTTTCTCCCCCAATCTTGATGATACCTTGTGGTTATGATCAGTACACCAATCCTACTCATCTCCCCAGAGTTCATCGTTCTAGGTGGAAGTGTTTGTTTTCAGTAAAAGTTTGAATTATTAGGTTTCAATCTGTTTTCTCCTATACTGATAGATGACATTGGATGTCTACATCAAACATAGTTTTTGCTAGCTTCTTGAAACTTCACTCAGTGAATTAGTTCTCTGTACACTCTGAAGGTTCTGTTCCTTCATGAAGTACAATGAAGGAAAGGCAGGGAATGAACAATTTCATTTGAAAACGGTGGCCAAGACTCCACAGAATTCCGAGGTTCCGGAAATCTCAGCACATATTCTTTCACCCAATCTTGATGATACTTGGCGGTAATGATCAGAACATCAGTCCTACTTGTGTTCCCAGAGTTCATTGTTCTGTTTTGAAGCGCTCGTTTTCAGTAAATGTTTGAATTATTAGGTTTCACTCTGTTTTCGCCTATATTGATAAATGCAGTTGGAACTCTAAAACAAACATAGTTTCTGCTAGATGCATGAAACTTGACACACTGAATTCATTCTCAGTTCGCTCTCAATGTTGCATTCCCACTTGTAGTAGATCGAAAGAAAGGCATGCAATGAACACTTTCATTCGAATGCTGTGGCCAAGACTCCACAGAATTCCGAATTTCCTGAAATCCCACCAAACATTTTCTCACCCAATCTTGATGATACCTAATGGTAATGATCAGTACACCAATCCCACTTGCTTCCCCAAATTTCGTTCTTCTAGGTTGAAGCGTTCGTGTGCAGTAACAGTTGGAACTTTCAGGTTTCACTCTATTTTCGCCTATAGTGATAGATGCAGTTGGAACTCTAAAGAAAACACAGTTTGTGCTAGATGCATGAAACTACACACTCTGAATTCATTCTCCGTGCGCTCTCAATGTTGTATTGCCACTTGTAGTAGATCGAAGGAAAGGCATGCAATGAACACTTTCAATTGAAAGCGTTGGAAAAGACTCCACAGAATTCTGAGTTCCCCGAAATCCCAGCAAATATTTTCTCACCCAATCTTGATGATACCTAGCGGTGAAGATCAGTACACCAATCCCACTTGGTTCCCCAAATTTCATTCTTCTAGGTTAAAGCGTTCGATTGCAGGAACAGTTTGAATTTTTAAGTTTCAATCTGTTTCCTTCTATAGGGATAGATACAGTTGGAACTCTAAATCAAACACGGTTTGTTCTAGCTCCTTGAAACTTCACACAGTGAATTAGTTCTCTGTACACTCTGAAGGTTCTGTTCCTTCTTGAAGTACAATGAAGGAAGAGCAGGAAATGAACAATTTCATTTGAAAGTGGCGGCCAAGACTCCACAGAATTCCGAGTTTCCTGAAATCCCAGCAAAGGTTTTCTCCCCCAATCTCGATGATACCTTGTGGTAATGATCAGTACACCAATCCTACTCATCTCCCCAGAGTTCATCGTTCTAGGGTGAAGCGTTTGTTTTCAGTAAAAGTTTGAATTATTAGGTTTCAATCTGTTTTCTCCTATACTGATAGATGACATTGGAAGTCTAAATCAAACATAGTTTGTGCTAGCTCCTTGAAACTTCACTCAGTGAATTAGTTCTCTGTACACTCTGAAGGTTCTGTTCCTTCATTAACTACAACGAAGGAAAGGCAGGGAATGAACAATTTCATTTGAAAGCGGTGGCCAAGACTCCACAGAATTCCGAGGTTCCGGAAATCTCAGCAAATATTCTTTCACCCAATCTTGATGATACTTGGCGGTAATGATCAGAACATCAGTCCTACTTGTGTTCCCAGAGTTCATTGTTCTGGTTTGAAGCGTTCGTTTTCAGTAAATGTTTGAATTATTAGGTTTCACTGTGTTTTCGCCTATAGTGATAAATGCAGTTGGAACTCTAAAACAAACATAGTTTGTGCTAGATGCATGAAACTTGACACACTGGATTCATTCTCAGTTCGCTCTCAATGTTGCATTCCCACTTGTAGTAGATCGAAGGAAAGGCATGCAATGAACACTTCCAATTGAAAGCGTTGGAAAAGACTCCACAGAATTCTGAGTTCCCGAAATCCCAGCAAATATTTTCTCACCCAATCTTGATGATACCTAGCGGTGAAGATCAGTACACCAATCCCACTTGGTTCCCCATATTTCATTCTTCTAGGTTAAAGTGTTCGATTGCAGTAACAGTTTGAATTTTTAAGTTTCAATCTGTTTCCTTCTATAGGGATAGATACAGTTGGAACTCTAAATCAAACACGGTTTGTTGTAGCTCCTTGAAACTTCACACAGTGAATTAGTTCTCTGTACACTCTGAAGGTTCTGTTCCTTCTTCAAGTACAATGAAGGAAAAGCAGGAAATGAACAATTTCATTTGAAAGTGGTGGCCAAGACTCCACAGAATTCCGAGTTTCCTGAAATCCCAGCAAATGTTTTCTCCCCCAATCTTGATGATACCTTGTGGTAATGATCAGTACACCAATCCTACTCATCTCCCCAGAGTTCATCATTCTAGGTGGAAGCGTTTGTTTTCAGTAAAATTTGAATTATTAGTTTTCAATCTTTTTTCTCCTATACTGATAGATGACATTGGATGTCTACATCAAACATAGTTTGTGCTAGCTCCTTGAAACTTCACTCAGTGAATTAGTTCTCTGTACACTCTGAAGGTTCTGTTCCTTCATGAAGCACAACGAAGGAAAGGCAGGGAATGAACAATTTCATTTGAAAGCGGTGGCAAAGACTCCACAGAATTCCGAGGTTCCGGAAATCTCAGCAAATATTCTTTCACCCAATCTTGATGATACTTGGCGGTAATGATCAGAACATCAGTCCTACTTGTGTTCCCAGAGTTCATTGTTCTGGTTTGAAGCGTTCGTTTTCAGTAAATGTTTGAATTATTAGGTTTCACTGTGTTTTCGCCTATAGTGATAAATGCAGTTGGAACTCTAAAACAAACATAGTTTGTGCTAGATGCATGAAACTTGACACACTCAATTCATTCTCAGGTCGCTCTCAATGTTGCATTCCCAATTGTAGTAGATCGAAAGAAAGGCATGCAATGAACACTTTCATTCGAATGCGGTGGCCAAGACTCCACAGAATTCCGAATTTCCTGAAATCCCAGCAAACATTTTCTCACCCAATCTTGATGATACCTAACGGTAATGATCAGTACACCAATCCCACTTGCTTCCCCAAATTTCGTTCTTCTAGGTTGAAGCGTTCGTGTGCAGTAACAGTTGGAACTTTCAGGTTTCACTCTATTTTCGCCTATAGGGATAGATGCAGTTGGAACTCTAAAGCAAACACAGTTTGTGCTAGATGCATGAAACTACACACTCTGAATTCATTCTCCGTGCGCTCTCAATGTTGTATTGCCACTTGTAGTAGATCAAAGGAAAGACATGCAATGAACACTTTCAATTGAAAGCGTAGGAAAAGACTCCACAGAATTCTGAGTTACCCGAAATCCCAGCAAATATTTTCTCACCCAATCTTGATGATACCTAGCGGTGAAGATCAGTACACCAATCCCACTTGGTTCCCCAAATGTCATTCTTCTAGGTTAAAGCATTCGATTGCAGGAACAGTTTGAACTTTTAAGTTTCAATCTGTTTCCTTCTATAGGGATAGATACATTTGGAACTCTAAATCAAACACGGTTTGTTGTAGCTCCTTGAAACTTCACACAGTGAATTAGTTCTCCGTACACTCTGAAGGTTCTGTTCCTTCTTGAAGTACAAAGAAGGAAAAGCAGGAAATGAACAATTTCATTTGAAAGTGGTGGCAAAGACTCCACAGAATTCCGAGTTTCCTGAAATCCCAGCAAATGTTTTCTCCCCCAATCTTGATGATACCTTGTGGTAATGATCAGTACACCAATCCTACTCATCTCCCCAGAGTTTGTTGTTTTGTTTGAAGCGTTTGTTTTCAGTAAAAATTTGAATTATTAGGTTTCAATCTGTTTTCTCCTATACTGATAGATGACATTGGAAGTCTAAATCAAACATAGTTTGTGCTAGCTCCTGAAACTTCACTCAGTTAATTAGTTCTCTGCACACTCTGAAGGTTCTGTTCCTTCATGAAGTACAACGAAGGAAAGGCAGGGAATGAACAATTTCATTTGAAAGGTGGCCAAGACTCCACATAATTCCGAGGTTGCGGAAATCTCAGCAAATATTCTTTCAACCAATCTTGATGATACTTGGCGGTAATGATCAGAACATCATTCCTAATTGTGTTCCCAGAGTTCATTGTTCTGGTTTGAAGCGTTCGTTTTCAGTAAATGTTTGAATTATTAGGTTTCACTCTGTTTTCGCCTATAGTGATAAATGCAGTTGGAACTCTGAAACAAACATACTTTGTGCTAGATGCATGAAACTTGACACATTGAATTCATTCTCAGTTCGCTCTCAATGTTGCATTCCCACTTGTAGTAGATCGAAAGAAAGGCATGCAATGAACACTTTCATTCAAATGCCGTGGCCAAGACTCCACAGAATTCCGAATTTCCTGAAATCCCAGCAAACGTTTTCTCACCCAATCTTGATGATACGTAAAGGTAATGATCAGTACACCAATCCCACTTGCTTCCTCAAATTTCGTTATTCTAGGTTGAAGCGTTCGTGTGCAGTAACAGTTGGAACTTTCAGGTTTCACTCTATTTTCGCCTATAGTGATAGATGCATTTGGAACTCAAAGCAAACATAGTTTGTGCTAGATGCATGAAACTTCACACACTGAATTCATTCTCCGTGCGCTCTCAATGTTGTATTGCCACTTGTAATAGCTCGAAGGAAGGCATGCAATGAACACTTTCAATTGAAAGCGTTGGAAAAGACTCCACAGAATTCTGAGTTTCTTGAAATCCCAGCAAATGTTTTCTCCCCAATCTTGATGATACCTTGTGTTAATGATCAGTACACCAATCCTACTCATCTCCCCAGAGTTCATCGTTCTAGGTTGAAGCGTTTGTTTTCAGTAAAAGTTTCAATTATTAAGTTTCAATCTGTTTTCTCCTATACTGATAGATGACATTGGAAGTCTAAATCAAACATAGTTTGTGCTTGCTCCTTGAAACTTCACTCAGTGAATTAGTTCTCTGTACACTCTGAAGGTTCTGTTCCTTCATGAAGTACAACGAAGGAAAGGCAGGGAATGAACAATATCATTAGAAAGTGGTGGCCAAGAATCCACAGAATTCCGAGGTTCCGGAAATCTCAGCAAATATTCTTTCACCCAATCTTGATGATACTTGGCGGTAATGATCAGGCCATCAGTCCTACTTGTGTTCCCAGAGTTCATTGTTCTGGTTTGAAGCATTCGTTTTCAGTAAATGTTTGAATTATTAGGTTTCACTCTGTTTTCGCCTATAGTGATAAATGCAGTTGGAACTCTAAAACAAACATAGTTTGTGCTAGATGCATGAAACATGACACACTGAATTCATTCTCAGTTCGCTCTCATTGTTGCATTCCCACTTGTAGTAGATCGAAAGAAAGGCATGCAATGAACACTTTCATTCGAATGCGGTGGCCAAGACTCCACAGAATTCCGAATTTACTGAAATCCCAGCAAACATTTTCTCACCCAATCTTGATGATACCTAACGGTAATGATAAGTACACCAATCCCACTTGCTTCCCCAAATTTCGTTCTTCTAGGTTGAAGCGTTCGTGTGCAGTAACAGTTGGAACTTTCAGGTTTCACTCTATTTTCGCCTACAGTGATAGATGCATTTGGAATTCTAAAGCAAACATAGTTTGTGCTAGATGCATGAAACTTGACACACTGAATTTATTCTCAGTTCGCTCTCCAAGTTGCATTCCCACTTGTAGTAGATCGAAGGAAAGGCTTGCAATGAACACTTTCAATTGAAAGCGTTGGAAAAGACTCCACAGACTTCTGAGTTTCCCGAAATCCCAGCAAATATTTTCTCACCCAATCTTGATGATACCCAGCGGTGAAGATCCGTACACCAATCCCACTTGGTTCCCCAAATTTCATTCTTCTAGGTTAAAGCGTTCAATTGCAGTAACAGTTTGAATTTTTAAGTTTCAATCTGTTTCCTTCTATAGGGATAGATACAGTTGGAACTCTAAATCAAACACGGTTTGTGCCAGCTCCTTGAAACTTCACTCAGTGAATTAGTTCTCTGTACACTCTGAAGGTTCTGTTCCTTCTTGAAGTACAAAGAAGGAAAAGCAGGAAATGAACAATTTCATTTGAAAGTGGTGGCCAAGACTCCACAGAATTCCGAGTTTCCTGAAATCCCAGCAAATGTTTTCTCCCCCAATCTTGATGATACCTTGTGGTAATGATCAGTACACCAATCCTACTCATCTCCCCAGAGTTCATCGTTCTGGGTGGAAGCGTTTGTTTTCAGTAAATGTTTGAATAATTAGGTTTCAGTCTGTTTTCTCCTATACTGAAAGATGACATTGGAAGTCTAAATCAAACATAGTTTGTGCTAGCTCCTTGAAACTTCACTCAGTGAATTAGTTGTCTGTACACTCTGAAGGTTCTGTTCCTTCATGAAGTACAATGAAGGAAAGGCAGGGAATGAACAATTTCATTTGAAAGCGGTGGCCAATACTCCACAGAATTCCGAGGTTCCGGAAATCTCAGCAAATATTCTTTCACCCAATCTTGATGATACTTGGCGGTAATGATCAGAACATCAGTCCTACTTGTGTTCCCAGAGTTCATTGTTCTGCTTTGAAGTGTTCATTTTCATTAAATGTTTGAAATATTAGGTTTCACTCTGTTTTCGCCTATAGTGATAAATGCAGTTGGAACTCTAAAACAAACATAGTTTGTGCTAGATGCATGAAACTTGACACACTGAATTCATTCTCAGTTCGCTCTCAATGTTGCATTCCCACTTGTAGTAGATCGAAGGAAAGGCATGCAATGAACACTTCCAATTGAAAGCGTTGGAAAAGACTCCACAGAATTCTGAGTTCCCGAAATCCCAGCAAATATTTTCTCACCCAATCTTGATGATACCTAGCGGTGAAGATCAGTACACCAATCCCACTTGGTTCCCCATATTTCATTCTTCTAGGTTAAAGTGTTCGATTGCAGTAACAGTTTGAATTTTTAAGTTTCAATCTGTTTCCTTCTATAGGGATAGATACAGTTGGAACTCTAAATCAAACACGGTTTGTTGTAGCTCCTTGAAACTTCACACAGTGAATTAGTTCTCTGTACACTCTGAAGGTTCTGTTCCTTCTTCAAGTACAAAGAAGGAAAAGCAGGAAATGAACAATTTCATTTGAAAGTGGTGGCCAAGACTCCACAGAATTCCGAGTTTCCTGAAATCCCAGCAAATGTTTTCTCCCTCAATCTTGATGATACCTTGTGGTAATGATCAGTACACCAATCCTACTCATCTCCCCAGAGTTCATCGTTCTGGGTGGAAGCGTTTGTTTTCAGTAAATTTTTGAATAATTAGGTTTCAATCTGTTTTCTCCTATACTGAAAGATGTCATTGGAAGTCTAAATCAAACATAGTTTGTGCTAGCTCCTTGAAACTTCACTCAGTGAATTAGTTCTCTGTACACTCTGAAGGTTCTGTTCCTTCATGAAGTACAACGAAGGAAAGGCAGGGAATGAACAATTTCATTTGAAAGCGGTGGCCAATACTCCACAGAATTCCGAGGTTCCGGAAATCTCAGCAAATATTCTTTCACCCAATCTTGATGATACTTGGCGGTAATGATCAGAACATCAGTCCTACTTGTGTTCCCAGAGTTCATTGTTCTGCTTTGAAGTGTTCATTTTCATTAAATGTTTGAAATATTAGGTTTCACTCTGTTTTCGCCTATAGTGATAAATGCAGTTGGAACTCTAAAAGAAACATAGTTTGTGCTAGATGCATGAAACTTGACACACTGAATTCATTCTCAGTTCGCTCTCAATGTTGCATTCCCACTTGTAGTAGATCGAAGGAAAGGCATGCAATGAACACTTCCAATTGAAAGCGTTGGAAAAGACTCCACAGATTTCTGAGTTCCCGAAATCCCAGCAAATATTTTCTCACCCAATCTTGATGATACCTAGCGGTGAAGATCAGTACACCAATCCCACTTGGTTCCCCATATTTCATTCTTCTAGGTTAAAGTGTTCGATTGCAGTAACAGTTTGAATTTTTAAGTTTCAATCTGTTTCCTTCTATAGGGATAGATACAGTTGGAACTCTAAATCAAACACGGTTTGTTGTAGCTCCTTGAAACTTCACACAGTGAATTAGTTCTCTGTACACTCTGAAGGTTCTGTTCCTTCTTGAAGTACAATGAAGGACAAGCAGGAAATGAACAATTTCATTTGAAAGTGGTGGCCAAGACTCCACAGAATTCCGAGATTCCTGAAATCCCAGCAAATGTTTTCTCCCCCAATCTTGATGATACCTTGTGGTAATGATCAGTACACCAATCCTACTCATCTCCCCAGAGTTCATCATTCTAGGTGGAAGCGTTTGTTTTCAGTAAAAGTTTGAATTATTAGGTTTCAATCTGTTTTCTCCTATACTGATAGATGACATTGGAAGTCTAAATCAAACATAGTTTGTGCTAGCTCCTTGAAACTACACTGTTGAGAGCCACAGCCGAAGGGGCCCCAGCAAACTTCCAGCTGCCAGCAAACTTCCAGCTGCCGGCTGACGATTGGCTCACAGCAGCCCCAGCAACATCTAGCTGATTGGCTCCTCTGCGGTGATTCTCATTGGACTGTTTCCCTGCCCTTTCAGACCACGGAGCTGCTCATTGGGGGACTTTTTTGGCTCCGCCCACGTGACCCAGCCAATCGGCCTCAAGAGCAGGAGGATTGTGGGAGGTGGAGAGAAGCTTGGGTGGGAGAGAGAGGCTTGGGGAAAGCCGGTGGTGGCAGTTGAGGCTCTGAGGGTTTTTCCTGAGAGGCTATTTTGTTTGTCGTGTGTGGTTCTAAAAATAAAGTTAGTTTCTTTTGACAAGTGGCTCCTGATTGTGCCCAGCCAGACTGCGGCATTCACTCAGTGAATTAGTTCTCTGTACACTCTGAAGATTCTGTTCCTTCATGAAGTACAACGAAGGAAAGGCAGGGAATGAACAATTTCATTTGAAAGCGGTGGCCAAGACTCCACAGAATTCCGAGGTTCCGGAAATCTCAGCAAATATTCTTTCACCCAATCTTGATGATACTTGGTGGTAATGATCAGAACATCAGTCCTACTTGTGTTCCCAGAGTTCATTGTTCTGGTTTGAACCGTTCATTTTCAGTAAATGTTTGAATTATTAGGTTTCACTCTGTTTTCGCCTATAGTGATAAATGCTGTTGGAACTCTAAAACAAACATAGTTTGTGCTAGATGCATGAAACTTGACACACTGAATTCATTCTCAGTTCGCTCTCAATGTTGCATTCCCACTTGTAGTAGATCGAAAGAAAGGCATGCAATGAACACATTCATTCGAATGCGGTGGCCAAGACTCCAGAGAATTCCAAATTTCCTGAAATCCCAGCAAACATTTTCTCACCCAATCTTGATGATACCTAACGGTAATGATCAGTACACCAATCCCACTTGCTTCCCCAAATTTCGTTTTTCTAGGTTGAAGCGTCCGTGTGCAGTAACAGTTGGAACTTTCAGGTTTCACTCTATTTTCGCCTATAGTGATAGATGCAGTTGGAACTCTAAAACAAACATAGTTTGTGCTAGATGCATGAAACTACACACACTGAATTCTTTCTCCGTGCGCTCTCAATGTTGTATTGCCACTTGTAGTAGATCGAAGGAAAGGCATGCAATGAACACTTTCAATTGAAAGCATTGAAAAGACTATAAAGAATTCTGAGTTACCCGAAATCCCAGCAAATATTTTCTCACCCAATCTTGATGAAACCCAGCGGTGAAGATCAGTACACCAATCCCACTTGGTCCCCCAAAATTCATTCTTCTATGTTAAAGCGTTTGAGTGCAGTAACAGTTTGAACTTTTAAGTTTCAATCTGTTTCCTTCTATAGGGATAGATACAGTTGGAACTCTAAATCAAACACGGTTTGTTCTAGCTCCTTGAAACTTCACACAGTGAATTAGTTCTCTGTACCCTCTGAAGGTTCTGTTCCTTCTTGAAGTACAAAGAAGGAAAAGCAGGAAATGAACAATTTCATTTGAAAGTGGTGGCCAAGACTCCACAGAATTCCGAGTTTCCTGAAATACCAGCAAATATTTTCTACCCCAATCTTGATGATACCTTGTGGTAATGATCAGTACACCAATCCTACTCATCTCCCCAGAGTTCATCGTTCTTGGTGGAAGCGTTTGTTTTCAGTAAATGTTTGAATTATTAGGTTTCAATCTGTTTTCTCCTATACTGATAGATGACATTGGAAGTCTAAATCAAACATAGTTTGTGCTAGCTCCTTGAATCTTCACTCAGTGAATTAGTTCTCTGTACACTCTGAAGGTTCTGTTCCTTCATGAAGTACAACGAAGGAAAGGCAGGGAATGAACAATTTCATTTGAAAGCGGTGGCCAAGACTCCACAGAATTCCGAGGTTCCGGAAATCTCAGCCAATATTCTTTCACCCAATCTTGATGATACTTGGCGGTAATGATCAGAACATCAGTCCTACTTGTATTCCCATAGTTCATTTTTCTGGTTTGAAGCGTTCGTTTTCAGTAAATGTTTGAATTATTAGGTTTCACTCTGTTTTTGCCTACAGTGATAAATGCAGTTGGAACTCTAAAACAAACATAGTTTGTGCTAGATGCATGAAACTTGACACACTGAATTCATTCTCAGTTCGCTCTCAATGTTGCATTCCCACTTGTAGTAGATCGAAAGAAAGGCATGCAATGAACACTTTCATTCGAATGCGGTGGCCAAGACTCCACAGAATTCCGAATTTCCTGAAATCCCAGCAAAGGTTTTCTCACCCTATCTTGATGATACCTAAAGGTAATGATCAGTACACCCATCCCACTTGCTTCCCCAGATTTCGTTTTTCTTGGTTGAAGCCTTCGTGTGCAGTAATAGTTGGAATTTTCAGGTTTCACTCTATTTTCGCCTATAGTGATAGATGCAGTTGGAACTCTAAAGCGAACATAGTTTGTGCTAGATGCATGAAACTTCACACACTGAATTCATTCTCAGTGCGCTCTCAATGTTGTATTGCCACTTGTAGTAGATCAAAGGAAAGGCATGCAATGAACACTTTCATTTGAAAGTGTTGGAAAAGACTCCACAGAATTCTGAGTTTCCCGAAATCCCAGCAAATATTTTCTCACCCAATCTTGATGATACCTAGCGGTGAGGATCAGTACACCAATCCCACTTGGTTCCCCAAATTTCATTCTTCTAGGTTAAAGCGTTCGATTGCAGTAACAGTTTGAATTTTTAAGTTTCAATCTGTTTCCTTCTATAGGGATAGATACATTTGGAAATCTAAATCAAACATAGTTTGTGCTAGCTCCTTGAAACTTCACTCAGTGAATTAGTTCTCTGTACACTCTGAAGGTTCTGTTCCTTCATGAAGTACAACGAAGGAAAGACAGGGAATGAACAATTTCATTTGAAAGCGGTGGCCAAGACTCCACAGAATTCCGAGGTTCCGGAAATGTCAGCAAATATTCTTTCACCCAATCTTGATGATACTTGGCGGTAATGATCAGAACATCAGTCCTACTTGTGTTCCCAGAGTTCATTTTTCTGGTTTGAAGCGTTCGTTTTCAATAAATGTTTGAATTATTAGGTTTCACTCTGTTTTCGCCTATAGTGGTAAATGCATTTGGAACTCTAAAACAAACATAGTTTGTGCTAGATGCATGAAACTTGACACACTGAATTCATTCTCAGTTTGCTCTCAATGTTGCATTCCAACTTGTAGTAGATCGAAAGAAAGGCATGCAATGAACACTTTCATTCGAATGCGGTGGCCAAGACTCCACAGAATTCCGAATTTCCTGAAATCCCAGCAAACATTTTCTCACCCAATCTTGATGATACCTAACGGTAATGATCAGTACACCAGTCCCACTTGCTTCCCCAAATTTCGTTCTTCTAGGTTGAAGCGTTCGTGTGCAGTAACAGTTGGAACTTTCAGGTTTCACTCTATTTTCGCCTACAGTGATAGATGCATTTGGAACTCTAAAACAAACATAGTTTGTGCTAGATGCATGAAACTTGACACACTGAATTCATTCTCATTTCGCTCTCAATGTTGCATTCCCACTTGTAATAGAACGAAAGAAAGGCATGCAATGAACACTTTCATTCGAATGCGGTGGCCAAGACTCCACAGAATTCCGAATTTCCTGAAATCCCAGCAAACATTTTCTCACCCAATCTTGATGATACCTAAAGGTAATGATCAGTACACCAATCCCACTTGCTTCCCCAAATTTCGTTCTTCTAGGTTGAAGCGTTCGTGTGCAGTAACAGTTGGAATTTTCAGGTTTCACTCTATTTTCGCCTATAATGATAGATGCTGTTGGAAATCTAAAGCAAACATAGTTTGTGCTAGATGCATGAAACTTCACACACTGAATACATTTTCAGTGCGCTCTCAATGTTGTATTGCTCTTGTAGTAGATCCAAGGAAAGGCATGCAGTGAACACTTTCAATTGAAAGCGTTGGAAAAGACTCCACAGAATTCTGAATTACCCGAAATCCCAGCAAATATTTTCTCACCCAATCTTGATGATAGCACGGGTGAGGATCAGTACACCAATCCCACTTGGTTCCCCAAATTTCATTCTTCTAGGTTAAAGCGTTCGATTGCAGTAACAGTTTGAATTTTTAAGTTTCAATCTGTTTCCTTCTATAGGGATAGATACATTTGGAAATCTAAATCAAACACGGTTTGTTGTAGCTCCTAGAAACTTCACACAGTGAATTAGTTCTCTGTACACTCTGAAGGTTCTGTTCCTTCTTGAAGTACAAGGAAGGAAAAGCAGGAAATGAACAATTTCATTTGAAAGTGGTGGCCAAGACTCCACAGAATTCCGAGATTCCTGAAATACCAGCAAATGTTTTCTCCCCCAATCTTGATGATACCTTGTGGTAATGATCAGTTCACCAATCCTACCCATCTCCCCAGAGTTCATCGTTCTAGGTTGAAGCGTTTGTTTTCAGTAAAAGTTTGAATTATTAGGTTTCAATCTCTTTTCTCCTATACTGATAGATGACATTGGAAGTCTAAATCAAACATAGTTTGTGCTAGCTCCTTGAAACTTCACTGTTGAGAGCCACAGCCGAAGGGGCCCCAGCAATCTTCCAGCTGCCAGCAAACTTCCAGCTGCCGGCTGACGATTGGCTCACAGCAGCCCCAGCAACATCTAGCTGATTGGCTCCTCTGCGGTGATGCTCATTGGACTGTTTCCCTGCCCTTTCAGACCACGGAGCTGCTCATTGGGGGACTATTTTGGCTCCGCCCACGTGACCCAGCCAATCGGCCTCAAGAGCAGGAGGATTGTGGGAGGTGGAGAGAAGCTTGGGTGGGAGAGAGAGGCTTGGGGAAAGCCGGTGGTGGCAGTTGAGGCTCTGAGGGTTTTTCCTGAGAGGCTATTTTGTTTGTCGTGTGTGGTTCTAAAAATAAAGTTAGTTTCTTTTGACAAGTGGCTCCTGATTGTGCCCAGCCAGACTGCGGCATTTGGTGGCCCGTACGGGGAAGGAACCCGCGACCTTGGCGTTATCAGCACCAATGGGGAGCGACTGAGGGTAAGTGAAACTGCTCGCCCCTGAGGGCAGGGCGAGAGGATGGGTAGCCATTTTAAGATTCCTCTTTTATTTTGCTTCACTTTTGTTTTAAGTTGCCTGTCCCTGGAGATGAGTGAGACGGAAGAAAAACCGCTCACATCTGAGGAAAAACTATTTACGTCTGAGGAACAGATAGGGAGAAAGGACGGATGCACATGTCAGGAGGATATAAAGGCTATAATGACTTTTTGTTGTTCCCTTTTTATTTCATTCTGTCTCGGTTTTGTTTGGCGTCATCTTGTTGGGTTGTATTATAGTAGAAATATGGGATCAGAAATTAGTAAAAAACAAACTGAAAGAGTGTTAAGTAAATTGTTAGAGGAAGGAGGCATCCCAGTAAAATCAAGAGCAGTCAGGGCATACGTTGATACAATACAAAAATGTAGCCCATGGCTTTTTAAGGAGGAGTTGTTAAATATATCACAATGGAACCATCATGGTGAAGATTTAAAAAGAATAGAAAAGAAAAGCCCAGGGACTCTGCCAGTTGGCACATTGCCATTGTGGACATTCGTATCTTGTTTGCTTAGTCCAAAGCCTTCAGTTCAGACAATGGTAGAGGAAGGAGAAGACATAATGATTCAAGTAAAAGAGAAGGTCTCTCAAGTTAGTCAGACAGAGGAAAAGATTCAAGTAAAAGAGAAGGCCTCTCAAGCTAGTCAGACAGAGAAAGAAAGTGTAAAACAGAAAAAGCCATCAGGGGGAAAGTTACAACAGGAGACTGCTACTAACACCTTTCTATCACCAGAGGGTGTAAGTGTCCAACCAACAGCACCACCTCTACAGGAGACTGCTACTAACACCTTTCTATCACCAGAGGGCGTAAGTGTCCAACCAACAGCGCCACCTCCATATGCTGGGAGGCCCCCAACCCCCGCAGTTGATAGTTGGGATCCTGAGACAAGGTCTCAAATATTAACATGCCCTGTATTTGAGGCAGGAGGGCAGCGATTTTACCAAGTTTTAAATTTCAAAACAGTGAAGCAGCTAAAAGAGGCTGTAACAACCTATGGTCCTCAAGCACCCTTCACTGTGAGCATGGTCGAATCCATTAACAACTTGAACATGACGCCAGCAGACTGGGCTAATATGTGTAAAGCTGTGCTAAATGGAGGACAATACCTGTTATGGAAGGTTGCCAATGAGGAATTTTGCAAGGAGACGGCTAGGCGAAATGCAGCAGCTGGTTATCCTCAGAGAAATCTAGATATGTTGTTAGGAAAGGGACCTTATGAGGATCAGCAGCAACAAATTGCATATGATCCTGGCGTATACGCACAAATTGCTGCAGATGCAATTAAGGCATGGAAGACTTTACAAGGACATGGAGGTTTACAAGGTCAATTATCTAAGGTAATACAAGGAGCTAATGAACCTTATGCTGAATTTATAGATAGGCTTATTCAAACAGCTACCAGAGTTTTTGGGAATACAGAACAAGCAATTCCATTACTAAAACACCTGGCTTATGAGCAAGCGAATCGTTGGTGCAGAGATATCATTAGACCATGGAAACATGAAGATTTAAACACATATATTAAATTATGTAGAGACATTAATGAACAAGAGCAAGTCGTGGCAGCTGCAGTAAAACAGGCTTTAGATGCCAGAGACATTAATGAACAAGGGCAAATTGTGGCAGCTGCAGTAAAACAGGCTTTAGATGCCAGGCCAAGAACATGCTACAATTGTGAACAAACAGGACATTTTAAAAGGAATTGCCCCATTGGAGGAGGGTTTAACAAAACTAGGTATCAAAGGAGTAGAATACCAGGTATTTGCCCACGATGCCGTAGAGGGAGACATTGGGCTAATGAATGCCGTTCTCAAACCACCATAGAGGGTACTCCATTATCAAAAAACGAACAAGGACCAGGTGTTTATCCACGATATCGTGGAGAAAGGCATTGGGCTCCATTGCCAAAAAATGGACAGGGGGGCCCAATGCTCCGGGGCCCAAAACCACAAATATACGGAGCACTGGAGGAACCCAGCAACCCCATCAGGGTAGTGCCCAGGACACATTGTCCATCAGATCCCTCATCAGACAAACCAGAGGGAGCGCAGGGTTGGACATCTGCGCCTCCGCCAGAGCAGTACTAACTCCAGAGATGGGAGTTCAAATCATTCCCACAGGGGTGAAAGGACCTCTTCCCAAAGGAACAGTAGGCTTATTATTGGGCCGCAGCTCTTCTACTCTAAAAGGACTTATGATAAGTCCTGGGGTAATTGATCCCGATTATGAAGGTGAAATAAAAATTATAGCCAGTTCTCCAAAGGGTATATCAGTAATTTCACCAGGAGATAGAATAGCACAGTTACTAATAATACCCAGCCTACATGATAAATTTTCCAGTCGTACTGTAGAAAGAGGTTCCAAGGGATTAGGCTCCACAGGTGTAGATTGGGCTATGCTTTCTTTAAATTTAGATTCTCGCCCCATGCTAAAACTAAATATTCAAGGACATGAATTTAATGGGCTACTGGATACAGGTGCAGACCTTAGCATCATCTCTCGTCAAGAATGGCCAAAACATTGGCCATTACAACAAGCCACTCAAACGCTTCGAGGCCTAGGAGTGGCGACTAATCCCCATAGAAGTGCAATGGTATTAGATTGGAAGGATCCTGAAGGATGTGAAGGAACTATACAGCCATATGTATTGGATCATCTTCCCGTAAATTTATGGGGACGAGATGTCCTAGATCAATTAGGTTTGACATTAACAAATAACATCAACCAACAGGCACCCACTATTATGACTAGACAAGGTTTTAGGAAAGGAAAAAGATTAGAAAAACAAGAACAAGGTATAGCAGCACCAATACAAATAGATCAAGGAACAGACAGACATGGGTTGGATTTTCAGAAAGGGCCACTGAGACAATAAAAATTACTTGGAAATCAGAAAGACCAGTATGGGTTCCTCAGTGGCCCCTGACTAAAGAAAAGATACGAGCAGCCCATGACCTGGTCAAACAACAATTAGCAGAAGGACATATACAACCTTCTGTATCTCCCCATAATACTCCCATTTTTGTCATCAAAAAGAAATCTGGTAAATGGAGATTATTGCAAGATTTAAGAGCCATTAATAATGAGATGGTTATTATGGGACCTGCTCAATCAGGGATTCCTCAGTTGTCTGCTTTGCCAAAAACCTGGTATGTTTTAGTTATAGATATTAAAGATTGTTTTTTTTCAATTCCAATTCATCCTGAGGATAGTCCACGTTTTGCATTTACTATCCCTGCACTGAATCATGAAGGTCCTGATCAGAGATATGAATGGAAAGTACTCCCTCAAGGGATGGCTAACAGCCCAACTATGTGTCAAATTTATGTTAACAAAGTAATCCAGCCACTTAGAAATCAAAATCCTGAACTACAAATATTTCACTATATGGATGATGTATTATTAGCACACAAAGATAAAAACACATTGCTAGAATGTTATGCCACACTTACAAACTTATTAAAAAATTATAATCTAGAGATAGCAATAGATAAAGTACAATTAAATTTTCCAATTAATTATTTAGGAGTTCTATTATCCTCAACCATGGTCCGTCCACCAAAAATTCAAATACGAGTAGATCAACTCAAATCACTTAATGACTTTCAAAAGTTATTAGGAGACATAAATTGGATAAGGCCTTATTTAGGTATACCAACAGGAGAGTTGGGACCTTTATTTGATATCCTAAAAGGTCCATCAGATCCAAATTCACCCCGAATGTTAACGCCTGAAGCAAGAAAGGCATTAAAAATCATTGAAACATATATGGAAAATATGCATTTGGATAGAATTGATATAAGTTTGCCTTTATTATTTATTGTACTACCAACAAAAAATATTCCTACAGGAGTATTTTGGCAAGAAGGTCCATTATTATGGATACATTTATCTTATTCTCCTAACACTATTCTTACTAGGTATCCTGAGGCTGTAGGACAATTAATACTCAAAGGAATAAAAGCAGCAAAGGGAGTGTTTGGAATTTCTCCCAATAAAATTATTACTCCATATACTATGAATCAAATTGATGAGTTAGCTAATGAGTTAAATACTTGGGCAATAATCATGTGCAAATCTATTGTTTCATTTAATAACCACTTACCATCTAATCCTTTATTGTCTATTTGGTCATTGCATCCTGTAATTTTTCCAAAAATGACAAGAAAAACACCTATCATGAATGCTTCAAATATATTCACTGATGGGTCAAATAATGGTACAGCAGCAGTAGTTACCCCTGATCAAACTTTTACATTTTTAGTACCCAAACAATCAGCTCAAAAGGTAGAGCTTAATGCAGTTTTACAAGCTTTTGTGATGTTTAAAGATTCTGTATTTAATTTATTTTCTGATAGTCAGTATGTAGGTAATGCTATAGTATCTCTTGAAGATGCTGGTAGGATTTCCCCTTCTTCTACTGTTTTCTCTTTGCTTTCCACTATACAAAGTCTAATCTGGGACAGAAAAGATCCATTCTTTATAGGACATATCAGGGCACATACAGGATTGCCTGGAGCCCTTAGTTTGGGCAATGATTTAGCAGATAAAACTACACATGACATACATATTTTCTCTACACTAGAAGAAGCTATAAATTTTCATAAAAAGTCCCATGTCAATGCTAATACTTTACAAAAGCACTTTAAAATAACTAAGGAACAAGCTAGACAAATAATAAAACAATGTCAAAATTGTGTGACCTTTTTACCACAAGTTAATCTTGGAGTCAATCCTAGAGGATTGATACCTAACCATATTTGGCAGATGGACGTCACACACTTGCCAGAATTTGGAAAATTAAAATATTTGCATGTTACAGTTGATACTTCTTCTGGATTTTTGATGGGCTCCCTTCATGCCGGAGAAAAAACTAAAGATGTTATAGCTCATTGCTTACAAAATTTTGCCACTGTGGGTGTTCCAAAACAGTTAAAAACAGATAATGCCCCTGGTTATACTTCTACCTCTTTTAAACAATTTTGCTCAACATTTGGCATTACTCATATAACAGGAATCCCATACAATCCACAGGGACAAGGCATAGTTGAAAGAGCTCATCAAACTATTAAAATGTACTTATTAAAGCAAAAAGAAGGAATTGGGAAGGGGTATATATTCCCCAAAGATAAACTTAAAATAACCCTTTTTACTCTAAACTTTTTAAATTTGGATTCATCAGGACTTAGTGCTGCAGAAAGGCATATGTGTCCAAAAAATGTACATAAGCCCAAGGTACTTTGGAAGGATATTCTAACAGGACAATGGAAAGGTCCTGACCCAGTAATTGTGTGGAGTCGGGGGTCTGTTTGTGTGTTTCCACAGGGAGAACAGCAGCCGATTTGGATTCCAGAAAGATTAACTAAAGCGATTTCTACAGACCAAAAAGAAGATGATTTGGCTCAAATCCATAACAACTGATATCCAAAACTCCAGTTTGGCTATTCTTACATCTGCAACAGAACCAGGATGCTTTTTTCAATATCTATTTTATTATTGCCCTTTGCCATATCATGAAGTTCTATTTTGTTTTTTGAGCTCATACAGACCTAGGTTAATGTTTTGCTGATCAGTTCTATTTTTTGACTATAGAGTTTTTAAGCATTGCAATGGAGATTTCACCTGTAAAAAGTTATAAGGCCTTTACTATAATGTTATGTGTTGTATGTATTATGTGTGCACACTTGTGTTTTGTGTTATATGTTTGAATGTACATATGTCCATATATCATATATGATGAGCGCTCATGATAAAATGGATCCAAATATTTTTTTTTTTCACGTGATTTATATGGTTTAATTTAAATTGGGTAAACAACTGTTGAGGATTGTTTTAATATGTAAACAAAAAAGAAGGTTAACAGATCTGTTTGTTTACTTTCACCTTTCCTTTTCATTATATTTAAATTATAAATGTAAATTGTTAAGAAAATTGTTTTCTTTTAGTGCCTTCTGTAATGTTACATAATTTTTTCTTTAGCCATTATTGCCAGAATTCCTATCTTCATCCCAGTGCCGGTGAAGACAATGTAAATTTTTAAGAAAATTGTTTTCTTTTAGTGCCTTCTGTAATGTTACATAATTTTTTCTTTAGCCATTATTGCCAGAATTCCTATCTTCATCCCAGTGCTGGTGAAGTCAAAGATAAAACCAATCTACAGCTTCTACAATAGCCATCACTGAACTGCTTGCAGAACTTGCCTGGACACATTGTGAGCTCACCTGTATGCATTGTGAACTATCTGTTGGTACAGCGAATTGTGGTAGTGCTGGAGTATTTTTGCTGATGATGTCACCGGTGGTACAATTTTTCAAAGGAGCCCTCAATTGGCTTAATGTCATGGCATTTTGCATCCTCCTCTACTAGTGATGGTCTAAAATTTGGGGGCCAACAGAGGTGAGGCAAAGAACCTCACCCCCCCACAGGTGCAAAGGCCTATCCACAAATATGGCTGTATGCTGGACCGGTAGTCAGTGATGGGTATGATCCAATTGCAGTGGTACCAACCTAAGACAGGAGGCTGACGCCTAGAGGTCAGTTCATCCGATGACGGGTAAGGACCATATGTTGAATTGGACTGCCTAACAGGCACGGTCCCTAAGCCACATGCTTGTTGTTTAAACAGAGAGGGGGAGATGTTGAGAGCCACAGCCGAAGGGGCCCCAGCAAACTTCCAGCTGCCAGCAAACTTCCAGCTGCCGGCTGACGATTGGCTAACAGAAGCCCCAGTAACATCTAGCTGATTGGCTCCTCTGCGGTGATGCTCATTGGACTGTTTCCCTGCCCTTTCAGACCACGGAGCTGCTCATTGGGGGACTTTTTTGGCTCCGCCCACGTGACCCAGCCAATCAGCCTCAAGAGCAGGAGGATTGTGGGAGGTGGAGAGAAGCTTGGGTGGGAGAGAGAGGCTTGGGGAAAGCCGGTGGTGGCAGTTGAGGCTCTGAGGGTTTTTCCTGAGAGGCTATTTTGTTTGTCGTGTGTGGTTCTAAAAATAAAGTTAGTTTCTTTTGACAAGTGGATCCTGATTGTGCCCAGCCAGACTGCGGCATTCACTCAGTGAATTAGTTCTCTGTACACTCTGAAGATTCTGTTCCTTCATGAAGTACAACGAAGGAAAGGCAGGGAATGAACAATTTCATTTGAAAGCGGTGGCCAAGACTCCACAGAATTCCGAGGTTCTGGAAATCTCAGCAAATATTCTTTCACCCAATCTTGATGATACTTGGCGGTAATGATCAGAACATCAGTCCTACTTGTGTTCCCAGAGTTCATTGTTCTGGTTTGAACCGTTCGTTTTCAGTAAATGTTTGAATTATTAGGTTTCACTGTGTTTTCGCCTATAGTGATAAATGCAGTTGGAACTCTAAAACAAACATAGTTTGTGCTAGATGCATGAAACTTGACACACTGAATTCATTCTCAGTTCGCTCTCAATGTTGCATTCCCACTTGTAGTAGATTGAAAGAAAGGCATGCAATGAACCCATTCATTCGAATGCAGTGGCCAAGACTCCAGAGAATTCCAAATTTCCTGAAATCCCAGCAAACATTTTCTCACCCAATCTTGATGATACCTAACGGTAATGATCAGTACACCAATCCCACTTGCTTCCCCAAATTTCGTTTTTCTAGGTTGAAGCGTTCGTGTGCAGTAACAGTTGGAACTTTCAGGTTTCACTCTATTTTCGCCTATAGTGATAGATGCAGTTGGAACTCTAAAACAAACACAGTTTGTGCTAGATGCATGAAACTACACACACTGAATTCATTCTCCGTGCGCTCTCAATGTTGTATTGCCACTTGTAGTAGATCGAAGGAAAGGCATGCAATGAACACTTTCAATTGAAAGCGTTAGAAAAGACTATACAGAATTCAGAGTTACCCGAAATCCCAGCAAATATTTTCTCACCCAATCTTGATGAAACCCAGCGGTGAAGATCAGTACACCAATCCCACTTGGTCCCCCAAAATTCATTCTTCTATGTTAAAGCGTTCGATTGCAGTAACAGTTTGAACTTTTAAGTTTCAATCTGTTTCCTTCTATAGGGATAGATACAGTTGGAACTCTAAATCAAACACGGTTTGTTGTAGCTCCTTGAAACTTCACACAGTGGATTAGTTCTCTGTACACTCTGAAGGTTCTGTTCTTTCTTGAAGTACAATGAAGGAAAAGCATGAAATGAACAATTTCATTTGAAAGTGGTGGCCAAGACTCCACAGATTTCCGAGATTCCTGAAATCCCAACAAATGTTTTCTCCCCCAATCTTGATGATACCTTGTGGTAATGATCGGTACACCAATTCTACTCATCTCCCCAGAGTTCATCGTTCTAGGTTGAAGCGTTCGTTTTCAGTAAAAGTTTGAATTATTAGGTTTCAATCTGTTTTCTCCTATACTGACAGATGACATTGGAAGTCTAAATCAAACATAGTTTGTGCTAGCTCCTTGAAACTTCACTCAGTGAATTAGTTCTCTGTACACTCTGAAAGTTCTGTTCCTTCATGAAGTACAACGAAGGAAAGGCAGGGAATGAACAATTTCATTTGAAAGCGGTGGCCAAGACTCCACACAATTCCGAGGTTCTGGAAATCTCAGCAAATATTCTTTCACCCAATCTTGATGATACTTGGCGGTAATGATCAGAACATCAGTCCTACTTGTGTTCCCAGAGTTCATTGTTCTGGTTTGAAGCGTTCGTTTTCAGTAAATGTTTGAATTATTAGGTTTCACTCTGTTTTCGCCTATAGTGATAAATGCAGTTGGAACTCTAAAACAAACATAGTGTGTGCTAGATGCATGAAACTTGACACACTGAATTCATTCTCAGTTCGCTCTCAATGTTGCATTCCCACTTGTAGTAGATCGAAAGAAAGGCATGCAATGAACACTTTCATTCGAATGTGGTGGCCAAGACACCACAGAATTCCGAATTTCCTGAAATCCCAGCAAACATTTTCTCACCCAATCTTGATGATACCTAAAGGTAATGATCAGTACACCAATCCCACTTCCTTCCCCAAATTTCGTTCTTCTAGGTTGAAGCGTTCGTGTGCAGTAACAGTTGGAATTTTCAGGTTTCACTCTATTTTCGCCTATACTGATAGATGCAGTTGGAACGCTAAAGCAAACATAGTTTGTGCTAGATGCATGAAACTTCACACACTGAATTCAATCTCAGTGCGCTCTCAATGTTGTTTTGCCACTTGTAGTAGACCGAAGGAAAGGCTTGCAATGAACACTTTCAATTGAAAGCGTTGGAAAAGACTCCACAGAATTCTGAGTTCCCCGAAATCCCAGCAAATATTTTCTCACCCAATCTTGATGATACCTAGCGGTGAAGATCAGTACACCAATCCCACTTGGTTCCCCAAATTTCATTCTTCTAGGTTACAGCGTTCGATTGCAGTAACAGTTTGAATTTTTAAGTTTCAATCCGTTTCCTTCTATAGGGATACATACAGTTGGAACTCTAAATCAAACACGGTTTGTTGTAGCTCCTTGAAACTTCACACAGTGAATTAGTTCTCTGTACACTCTGAAGGTTCTGTTCCTTCTTGAAGTACAATGAAGGAAAAGCAGGAAATGAACAATTTCATTTGAAAGTGGTGGCCAAGACTCCACAGAATTCCGAGTTTCCTGAAATCCCAGCAAATGTTTTCTCCCCCAATCTTGATGATACCTTGTGGTAATGATCAGTACACCAATCCTACTCATCTCCCCAGAGTTCATCGTTCTAGGTGGAAGCGTTTGTTTTCAGTAAAAGTTTGAATTATTAGGTTTCAATCTGTTTTCTCCTATACTGATAGATGACATTGGAAGTCTAAATCAAACATAGTTTGTGCTAGCTCCTTGAAACTTCACTCAGTGAATTAGTTCTCTGTACACTCTGAAGGTTCTGTTCCTTCATGAAGTACAACGAAGGAAAGGCAGGGAATGAACAATTTCATTTGAAAGCGGTGGCCAAGACTCCACAGAATTCCGAGGTTCCGGAAATCTCAGCAAATATTCTTTCACCCAATCTTGATGATACTTGGCGGTAATGATCAGAACATCAGTCCTACTTGTGTTCCCAGAGTTCATTGTTCTGGTTTGAAGCGTTCGTTTTCAGTAAATATTTGAATTATTAGGTTTCACTCTGTTTTCGCCTATAGTAATAAATGCATTTGGAACTCTAAAACAAACATAGTTTGTGCTAGATGCATGAAACTTGACACACTGAATTCATTCTCAGTTCGCTCTCAATGTTGCATTCCCACTTGTAGTAGATCGAAAGAAAGGCATGCAATGAACACTTTCATTCGAATGCGGTGGCCAAGACTCCACAGAATTCCGACTTTCCTGAAATCCCAGCAAACATTTTCTCACCCAATCTTGATGATACCTAACGGTAATGATCAGTACACCAATCCCACTTCCTTCCCCAAATTTCGTTCTTCTAGGTTGAAGCGTTCGTGTGCAGTAACAGTTGGAATTTTCAGGTTTCACTCTATTTTCGCCTATAGTGATAGATGCAGTTGGAACGCTAAAGCAAACATAGTTTGTGCTAGATGCATGAAACTTCACACACTGAATTCAATCTCAGTGCGCTCTCAATGTTGTATTGCCACTTGTAGTAGATCGAAGGAAAGGCTTGCAATGAACACTTTCAATTGAAAGCGTTGGAAAGACTCCACAGAATTCTGAGTTACCCGAAATCCCAGCAAATATTTTCTCACCCAATCTTGATGATACCTAGCGGTGAAGATCAGTACACCAATCCCACTTGGTTCCCCAAATTTCATTCTTCTAGGTTAAAGCGTTCGATTGCAGTAACAGTTTGAATTTTTAAGTTTCAATCTGTTTCCTTCTATAGGGATAGATACAGTTGGAACTCTAAATCAAACACGGTTTGTTGTAGCTCCTTGAAACTTCACACAGTGGATTAGTTCTCTGTACACTCTGAAGGTTCTGTTCTTTCTTGAAGTACAATGAAGGAAAAGCAGGAAATGAACAATTTCATTTGAAAGTGGTGGCCAAGACTCCACAGATTTCCGAGTTTCCTGAAATCCCAACAAATGTTTTCTCCCCCAATCTTGATGATACCTTGTGGTAATGATCAGTACACCAATTCTACTCATCTCCCCAGAGTTCATCGTTCTAGGTTGAAGCGTTCGTTTTCCGTAAAAGTTTGAATTATTAGGTTTCAATCTGTTTTCTCCTATACTGATAGATGACATTGGAAGTCTAAATCAAACATAGTTTGTGCTAGCTCCTTGAAACTTCACTCAGTGAATTAGTTCTCTGTACACTCTGAAGGTTCTGTTCCTTCATGAAGTACAACGAAGGAAAGGCAGGGAATGAACAATTTCATTTGAAAGCGGTGGCCAAGACTCCACAGAATTCCGAGGTTCTGGAAATCTCAGCAAATATTCTTTCACCCAATCTTGATGATACTTGGCGGTAATGATCAGAACATCAGTCCTACTTGTGTTCCCAGAGTTCATTGTTCTGGTTTGAAGCGTTCGTTTTCAGTAAATGTTTGAATTATTAGGTTTCACTCTGTTTTCGCCTATAGTGATAAATGCAGTTGGAACTCTAAAACAAACATAGTTTGTGCTAGATGCATGAAACTTGACACACTGAATTCATTCTCAGTTCGCTCTCAATGTTGCATTCCCACTTGTAGTAGATCGAAAGAAAGGCATGCAATGAACACTTGCATTCGAATGCGGTGGCCAAGACTCCACAGAATTCCGAATTTCCTGAAATCCCAGCAAACATTTTCTCACCCAATCTTGATGATACCTAAAGGTAATGATCAGTACACCAATCCCACTTGCTTCCCCAAATTTCGTTCTTCTAGGTTGAAGCCTTCGTGTGCAGTAACAGTTGGAATTTTCAGGTTTCACTCTATTTTCGCCTGTAGTGATAGATGCAGTTGGAACGCTAAAGCAAACATAGTTTGTGCTAGATGCATGAAACTTCACACACTGAATTCAATCTCAGTGCGCTCTCAATGTTGTATTGCCACTTGTAGTAGACCGAAGGAAAGGCTTGCAATGAACACTTTCAATTGAAAGCGTTGGAAAAGACTCCACAGAATTCTGAGTTCCCCGAAATCCCAGCAAATATTTTCTCACCCAATCTTGATGATACCTAGCGGTGAAGATCAGTACACCAATCCCACTTGGTTCCCCAAATTTCATTCTTCTAGGTTAAAGCGTTCGATTGCAGTAACAGTTTGAATTTTTAAGTTTCAATCCGTTTCCTTCTATAGGGATACATACAGTTGGAACTCTAAATCAAACACGGTTTGTTGTAGCTCCTTGAAACTTCACACAGTGAATTAGTTCTCTGTACACTCTGAAGGTTCTGTTCCTTCTTGAAGCACAATGAAGGAAAAGCAGGAAATGAACAATTTCATTTGAAAGTGGTGGCCAAGACTCCACAGAATTCCGAGTTTCCTGAAATCCCAGCAAATGTTTTCTCCCCCAATCTTGATGATACCTTGTGGTAATGATCAGTACACCAATCCTACTCATCTCCCCAGAGTTCATCGTTCTAGGTGGAAGCGATTGTTTTCAGTAAAAGTTTGAATTATTAGGTTTCAATCTGTTTTCTCCTATACTGATAGATGACATTGGAAGTCTAAATCAAACATAGTTTGTGCTAGCTCCTTGAAACTTCACTCAGTGAATTAGTTCTCTGTACACTCTGAAGGTTCTGTTCCTTCATGAAGTACAACGAAGGAAAGGCAGGGAATGAACAATTTCATTTGAAAGCGGTGGCCAAGACTCCACAGAATTCCGAGGTTCCGGAAATCTCAGCAAATATTCTTTCACCCAATCTTGATGATACTTGGCGGTAATGATCAGAACATCAGTCCTACTTGTGTTCCCAGAGTTCATTGTTCTTGTTTGAAGCGTTCGTTTTCAGTAAATATTTGAATTATTAGGTTTCACTCTGTTTTCGCCTATAGTAATAAATGCATTTGGAACTCTAAAACAAACATAGTTTGTGCTAGATGCATGAAACTTGACACACTGAATTCATT
The DNA here is from genome assembly GCF_021218885.2 of Marmota monax. NCBI lineage: Eukaryota > Metazoa > Chordata > Mammalia > Rodentia > Sciuridae > Marmota > Marmota monax. Next base: position 94,860 of record NW_026692624.1, read on the forward strand.
CTCAGTTCGCTCTCAATGTTGCATTCCCACTTGTAGTAGATTGAAAGAAAGGCATGCAATGAACACTTGCATTCGAATGCGGTGGCCAAGACTCCACAGAATTCCGACTTTCCTGAAATCCCAGCAAACATTTTCTCACCCAATCTTGATGATACCTAAAGGTAATGATCAGTACACCAATCCCACTTGCTTCCCCAAATTTCGTTCTTCTAGGTTGAAGCCTTCGTGTGCAGTAACAGTTGGAATTTTCAGGTTTCACTCTATTTTCGCCTGTAGTGATAGATGCAGTTGGAACGCTAAAGCAAACATAGTTTGTGCTAGATGCATGAAACTTCACACACTGAATTCAATCTCAGTGCGCTCTCAATGTTGTATTGCCACTTGTAGTAGACCGAAGGAAAGGCTTGCAATGAACACTTTCAATTGAAAGCGTTGGAAAAGACTCCACAGAATTCTGAGTTCCCCGAAATCCCAGCAAATATTTTCTCACCCAATCTTGATGATACCTAGCGGTGAAGATCAGTACACCAATCCCACTTGGTTCCCCAAATTTCATTCTTCTAGGTTAAAGCGTTCGATTGCAGTAACAGTTTGAATTTTTAAGTTTCAATCCGTTTCCTTCTATAGGGATACATACAGTTGGAACTCTAAATCAAACACGGTTTGTTGTAGCTCCTTGAAACTTCACACAGTGAATTAGTTCTCTGTACACTCTGAAGGTTCTGTTCCTTCTTGAAGCACAAAGAAGGAAAAGCAGGAAATGAACAATTTCATTTGAAAGTGGTGGCCAAGACTCCACAGAATTCCGAGTTTCCTGAAATCCCAGCAAATGTTTTCTCCCCCAATCTTGATGATACCTTGTGATAATGATCAGTACACCAATCCTACTCATCTCCCCAGAGTTCATCGTTCTAGGGTGAAGCGTTTGTTTTCAGTAAAAGTTTGAATTATTAGGTTTCAATCTGTTTTCTCCTATACTGAAAGGTGACATTGGAAGTCTAAATCAAACATAGTTTGTGCTAGCTCCTTGAAACTTCACTCAGTGAATTAGTTGTCTGTACACTCTGAAGGTTCTGTTCCTTCATGAAGTACAATGAAGGAAAGGCAGGGAATGAACAATTTCATTTGAAAGCTGTGGCCAAGACTCCACAGAATTCCGAGGTTCCGGAAATCTCAGCAAATATTCTTTCACCCAATCTTGATGATATTGGCGGTAATGATCAGAACATCAGTCCTACTTCTGTTCCCAGAGTTCATTGTTCTGGTTTGAAGCGTTCGTTTTCAGTAAATGTTTGAATTATTAGGTTTCACTCTGTTTTCGCCTATAGTGATAAATGCAGTTGGAACTCTAAAACAAATATAGTTTGTGCTAGATGCATGAAACTTGACACACTGAATTCATTCTCAGTTCGCTCTCAATGTTGCATTCCCACTTGTAGTAGATCGAAAGAAAGGCATGAAATGAACACTTGCATTCGAATGCGGTGGCCAAGACTCCAGAGAATTCCGAATTTCCTGAAATCCCAGCAAACATTTTCTCACCCAATCTTGATGATACCTAAAGGTAATGATCAGTACACCAATCCAACTTGCTTCCCCAAATTTCGTTCTTCTAGGTTGAAGCCTTCGTTTGCAGTAACAGTTGGAATTTTCAGGTTTCACTCTATTTTCGCCTATAGTGATAGATGCAGTTGGAACGCTAAAGCAAACATAGTTTGTGCTAGATGCATGAAACTTCACACACTGAATTCAATCTCAGTGCGCTCTCAATATTGCATTGTCACTTGTAGTAGACCGAAGGAAAGGCTTGCAATGAACACTTTCAATTGAAAGCGTAGGAAAAAAATCCACAGAATTCTGAGTTACCCGAAATCCCAGCAAAATTTTCTCAACCAATCTTGATGATACCTAGTAGTGAGGATCAGTACACCAATCCCACTTGGTTCCCCAAATTTCATTCTTCTAGGTTAAATCGTTCGATTGCAGTAACAGTTTGAATTTTTAAGTTTCAATCCGTTTCCTTCTATAGGGATACATACAGTTGGAACTCTAAATCAAACACGGTTTGTTGTAGCTCCTTGAAACTTCACACAGTGAATTAGTTCTCTGTACACTCTGAAGGTTCTGTTCCTTCTTGAAGCACAATGAAGGAAAAGCAGGAAATGAACAATTTCATTTGAAAGTGGTGGCCAAGACTCCACAGAATTCCGAGTTTCCTGAAATCCCAGCAAATGTTTTCTCCCCCAATCTTGATGATACCTTGTGGTAATGATCAGTACACCAATCCTACTCATCTCCCCAGAGTTCATCGTTCTAGGTGGAAGCGTTTGTTTTCAGTAAAAGTTTGAATTATTAGGTTTCAATCTGTTTTCTCCTATACTGATAGATTACATTGGAAGTCTAAATCAAACATAGTTTGTGCTAGCTCCTTGAAACTTCACTCAGTGAATTAGTTGTCTGTACACTCTGAAGGTTCTGTTCCTTCATGAAGTACAATGAAGGAAAGGCAGGGAATGAACAATTTCATTTGAAAGCGGTGGCCAAGACTCCACAGAATTCCGAGGTTCCGGAAATCTCAGCAAATATTCTTTCACCCAATCTTGATGATACTTTGCGGTAATGATGAGAACATCAGTCCTACTTGTGTTCCCAGAGTTCATTGTTCTGGTTTGAAGCGTTCGTTTTCAGTAAATGTTTGAATTATTAGGTTTCACTCTGTTTTCGCCTATAGTGATAAATGCAGTTGGAACTCTAAAACAAACATAGTTTGTGCTAGATGCATGAAACTTGACACACTGAATTCATTCTCAGTTCGCTCTCAATTTTGCATTCCTACTTGTAGTAGATCGAAAGAAAGGCATGCAATGAACACTTTCATTCAAATGCAGTGGCCAAGACTCCACAGAATTCCAAATTTCCTGAAATCCCAGCAAACATTTTCTCACCCAATCTTGATGATACCTAAAGGTAATGATCAGTACACCAATCCCACTTGCTTCCCCAAATTTCGTTGTTCTAGGTTGAAGCCTTCGTGTGCAGTAACAGTTGGAATTTTCAGGTTTCACTCTATTTTCGCCTATAGTGATAGATGCAGTTGGAACGCTAAAGCAAACATAGATTGTGCTAGATGCATGAAACTTCACACACTGAATTCAATCTCAGTGCGCTCTCAATGTTGTATTGCCACTAGTAGTAGACCGAAGGAAAGGCTTGCAATGAACACTTTCAATTGAAAGCGTTGGAAAAGACTCCAAAGAATTATGAGTTGCCCGAAATCACAGCAAATATTTCCTCACCCAATCTTGATGATACCAGCGGTGAGGATCAGTACACCAATCCCACTTGGTTCCCCAAATTTCATTCTTCTAGGTTAAAGCGTTCGATTGCAGTAACAGTTTGAATTTTTAAGTTTCAATCTGTTTCCTTCTATAGGGATAGATACAGTTGGAACTCTAAATCAAACACGGTTTGTTGTAGCTCCTTGAAACTTCACACAGTGAATTAGTTCTCTGTACACTCTGAAGGTTCTGTTCCTTCTTGAAGTACAATGAAGGAAAAGCAGGAAATGAACAATTTCATTTGAAAGTGGTGGCCAAGACTCCACAGAATTCCGAGTTTCCTGAAATCCCAGCAAATGTTTTCTCCCCCAATCTTGATGATACCTTGTGGTAATGATCAGTACAACAATCCTACTCATCTCCCCAGAGTTCATCATTCTAGGTTGAAGCGTTTGTTTTCTGTAAAAGTTTGAATTATTAGGTTTAAATCTGTTTTCTCCTATACTGATTGATGACATTGGAATTCTAAATCAAACATAGTTTGTGCTAGGTCCTTGAAACTTCACTCAGTGAATTAGTTCTCTGTACACTCTGAAGGTTCTGTTCCTTCATGAAGTACAATGAAGGAAAGGCAGGGAATGAACAATTTCATTTGAAAGCGGTGGCCAAGACTCCACAGAATTCCGAGGTTCCGGAAATCTCAGCCAATATTCTTTCACCCAATCTTGATGATACTTGGCGGTAATGATCAGAACATCAGTCCTACTTGTGTTCCCAGAGTTCATTGTTCTGGTTTGAACCGTTCGTTTTCAGTAAATGTTTGAATTATTAGGTTTCACTCTCTTTTCGCCTATTGTGATAAATGCAGTTGGAACTCTAAAACAAACATAGTTTGTGCTAGATGCATGAAACTTGACACACTGAATTCATTCTCAGTTCGCTCTCAACGTTGCATTCCCACTTGTAGTAGATCGAAAGAAAGCATGCAATGAACACTTTCATTCGAATGTGGTGGCCAAGACTCCAGAGAATTCCGAATTTCCTGAAATGCCAGCAAACATTTTCTCACCCAATATTGATGATACCTAAAGGTAATGATCAGTACACCAATCCCACTTGCTTCCCCAAATTTCGTTGTTCTAGGTTGAAGCGTTCGTGTGCAGTAACAGTTGGAATTTTCAGGTTTCACTCTATTTTCCCCTATAGTGATAGATGCAGTTGGGACGCTAAAGCAAACACAGTTTGTGCTAGATGCATGAAACTTCACACACTGAATTCAATCTCAGTGCGCTCTCAATGTTGTATTGCCACTTGTAGTAGATCGAAGGAAAGGCTTGCAATGAACACTTTCAATTGAATGCGTTGGAAAAGACTCCACAGTATTCTGAGTTCCCCGAAATCCCATCAAATATTTTCTCACCCAATCTTGATGATACCTAGCGGTGAAGATCAGTACACCAGTCCCACTTGGTTCCCCAAATTTCATTCTTCTAGGTTAAAGCGTTCGATTGCAGGAACAGTTTGAATTTTTAAGTTTCAATCCGTTTCCTTCTATAGGGATACATACAGTTGGAACTCTAAATCAAACACGGTTTGTTGTAGCTCCTTGAAACTTCACACAGTGAATTAGTTCTCTGTACACTCTGAAGGTTCTGTTCCTTCTTGAAGCACAATGAAGGAAAAGCAGGAAATGAACAATTTCATTTGAAAGTGGTGGCCAAGACTCCACAGAATTCCGAGTTTCCTGAAATCCCAGCAAATGTTTTCTCCCCCAATCTTGATGATACCTTGTGGTAATGATCAGTACACCAATCCCACTTGCTTCCCCAAATTTCGTTCTTCTAGGTTGAAGCTTTCGTGTGCAGTAACAGTTGGAACTTTCAGGTTTCAGTCTATTTTCGCTATAGTGATAGATGCAGTTGGAACTCTAAAGCAAACATAGTTTGTGCTAAATGCATGAAAACTCACACACTGAATTCATTCTCAGTGCGCTCTCAGTGTTGTATTGCCACTTGTAGTAGATCTAAGGAAAGGCATGCAATGAACACTTTCAATTGAAAGCGTTGGAAAAGAATCCACAGAATTCTGAGTTAACAGAAATCCCAGCAAATATTTTCTCACCCAATCTTGATGATACCTAGCAGTGAAGATCAGTACACCAATCCCACTTGGTTCCCCAAATTTCATTATTCTAGGTTAAAGAGTTCGATTGCAGTAACAGTTTGAATTTTTAAGTTTCAATCTGTTTCCTTCTATAGGGATAGATACAGTTGGAACTCTAAATCAAACACGGTTTGTTGTAGCTCCTTGGAACTTCACACAGTGAATTAGTTCTCTGTACACTCTGAAGGTTCTGTTCCTTCTTGAAGTACAACGAAGGAAAAGCAGGAAATGAACAATTTCATTTGAAATTGGTGGCCAAAACTCCACAGAATTCCGAGTTTCCTGAAAACCCAGCAAATGTTTTCTCCCCCAATCTTGATGATACCTTGTGGTAATGATCAGTACACCAATCCTACTCATCTCCCCAGAGTTCATCATTCTTGTTGAAGCGTGTGTTTTCAGTAAAAGTTTGAATTATTAGGTTTCAATCTGTTTTCTCCTAAACTGATTGATGACATTGGAAGTCTAAATCAAACATAGTTTGTGCTAGCTCCTTGAAACTTCACTTAGTGAATTAGTTCTCTGTACACTCTGAAGGTTCTGTTCCTTCATGAAGTACAAGGAAGGAAAGGCAGGGAATGAACAATTTCATTTGAAAGCGGTGGCCAAGACTCCACAGAATTCCGAGGTTCCGGAAATCTCAGCCAATATTCTTTCACCCAATCTTGATGATACTTGGCGGTAATGATCAGAACATCAGTCCTACTTGTGTTCCCAGAGTTCATTGTTCTGGTTTGAAGCGTTCGTTTTCAGTAAATGTTTGAAATATTAGGTTTCACTCTGTTTTCGCCTATAGTGATAAATGCAGTTGGAACTCTAAAACAAACATAGTTTGTGCTAGATGCATGAAACTTGACACCCTGAATCCATTCTCAGTTCGCTCTCAATGTTGCATTCCCACTTGTAGTAGATCGAAAGAAAGGCATGCAATGAACACTTTCATTCGAATGCGGTGGCCAAGACTCCACGGAATTCCGAATTTCCTGAAATCCCAGCAAACATTTTCTCACCCAATCTTGATGATACCTAACGGTATTGATCAGTACACCAATCCCACTTGCTTCCCCAAATTTCGTTCTTCTAAGTTGAAGCGTTCGTGTGCAGTAACAGTTGGAATTTTCAGGTTTCACTCTATTTTCGCCTATAGTGATAGATGCAGGTGGAACTCTAAAGCAAACATAGTTTGTGCTAGAAGCATGAAACTTCACACACTGAATTCATTCTCAGTGCGCTCTCAATGTTGTATTGCCACTTGTAGTAGATCGAAGGAAAGGCATGCAATGAACACTTTCAATTGAAAGCGTTGGAAAAGACTCCACAGAATTCTGAGTTACACGAAATCCCAGCAAATATTTTCTAACCCAATCTTGATGATACCCAGCGGTGGAGATCAGGACACCAATCCCACTTGGTTCCCCAAATTTCATTCTTCTAGGTTACAGCGTTCGATTGCAGTAACAGTTTGAATTTTTAAGTTTCAATCTGTTTCCTTCTATAGGGATAGATACAGTTGGAACTCTAAATCAAACACGGTTTGTTGTAGCTCCTTGAAACTTCACACAGTGAATTAGTTCTCTGTACCCTCTGAAGGTTCTGTTCCTTCTTGAAGTACAATGAAGGAAAAGAAGGAAATGAACAATTTCATTTGAAAGTGGTGGCCAAGACTCCACAGAATTCCGAGTTTCCTGAAATCCCAGCAAATGTTTTCTCCCCCATTCTTGATGACACCTTGTGGTAATGATCAGTACACCAATCCTACTCATCTCCCCAGAGTTCATCGTTCTAGGTGGAAGCGTTTGTTTTCAGTAAAAGTTTGAATTATTAGGTTTCAATCTGTTTTCTCCTATACTGATAGATGACATTGGAAGTCTAAATCAAACATAGTTTGTGCTAGCTCCTTGAAACTTCACTCAGTGAATTAGTTCTCTGTACACTCTGAAGGTTCTGTTCCTTCATGAAGTACAACGAAGGAAAGGCAGGGAATGAACAATTTCATTTGAAAGCGGTGGCCAAGACTCCACAGAATTCCGAGGTTCCGGAAATCTCAGCAAATATTCTTTCACCCAATCTTGATGATACTTGGCGGTAATGATCAGAACATCAGTCCTACTTGTGTTCCCAGAGTTCATTGTTCTGGTTTGAAGCGTTCGTTTTCAGTAAATGTTTGAATTATTAGGTTTCACTCTGTTTTCGCCTATAGGGATAAATGCAATTGGAACTCTAAAACAAACATAGTTTGTGCTAGATGCATGAAACTTGACACACTGAATCCATTCTCAGTTCGCTCTCAATGTTGCATTCCCATTTGTAGTAGATCGAAAGAAAGGCATGCAATGAACACTTTCATTCGAATGCGGTGGCCAAGACTCCACGGAATTCCGAATTTCCTGAAATCCCAGCAAACATTTTCTCACCCAATCTTGATGATACCTAAAAGTAATGATCAGTACACCAATCCTACTTGCTTCCCCAAATTTCGTTCTTCTAGGTTGAAGCCTTCGTGTGCAGTAACAGTTGGAATTTTCAGGTTTCACTCTATTTTCGCCTATAGTGATAGATGCAGTTGGAACTCTAAAGCAAACATAGTTTGTGCTAGATGCATGAAACTTCACACACTGAATTCATTCTCAGTGCGCTCTCAATGTTTATTGCCACTTGTAGTAGATCGAATGAAAGGCATGCAATGAACACTTTCAATTGAAAGCTTTGGAAAAGACTCCACAGAATTCTGAGTTACACGAAATCCCAGCAAATATTTTCTCACCCAATCTTGATGATACCCAGCGGTGGAGATCAGTACACCAATCCCACTTGGTTCCCCAAATTTCATTCTTCTAGGTTAAAGCGTTCGATTGCAGTAACAGTTTGAATTTTTAAGTTTCAATCTGTTTCCTTCTATAGGGATAGATACAGCTGGAACTCTAAATCAAACACGGTTTGTTGTAGCTCCTTGAAACTTCACACAGTGAATTAGTTCTCTGTACCCTCTGAAGATTCTGTTCCTTCTTGAAGTAAAATGAAGGAAAAGCAGGAAATGAACAATTTCATTTGAAAGTGGTGGCCAAGACTCCACAGAATTCCGAGTTTCCTGAAATCCCAGCAAATGTTTTCTCCCCCAATCTTGATGATACCTTGTGGTAATGATCAGAACACCAATCCTTCTCATCTCCCCAGAGTTCATCGTTCTAGGTGGAAGCGTTTGTTTTCAGTAAAATTTTGAATTATTTGGTTTCAGTCTGTTTTCTCCTATACTGATAGATGACATTGGAAGTCTAAATCAAACATAGTTTGTGCTAGCTCCTTGAAACTTCACTCAGTGAATTAGTTCTCTGTACACTCTGAAGGTTCTGTTCCTTCATGAAGTACAACGAAGGAAAGGCAGGGAATGAACAATTTCATTTGAAAGCGGTGGCCAAGACTCCACAGAATTCCGAGGTTCCGGAAATCTCAGCACATATTCTTTCACCCAATCTTGATGATACTTGGCGGTAATGATCAGAACGTCAGTCCTAATTGTGTTCCCAGAGTTCATTGTTCTGGTTTGAAGCGTTCGTTTTCAGTAAATGTTTGAATTATTAGGTTTCACTCTGTTTTCACTTATAGTGATAAATGCAGTTGGAACTCTAAAACAAACATAGTTTGTGCTAGATGCATGAAACTTGACACACTGAATTCACTCTCAGTTCGCTCACAAAGTTGCATTCCCACTTGTAGTAGATCGAAAGAAAGGCATGCAATGAACACTTTCATTCGAATGCGGTGGCCAAGACTCCACAGAATTCCGAATTTCCTGAAATCCCAGCAAACATTTTCTCACCCAATCTTGATGATACCTAAAGGTAAAGATCAGTACACCAATCCCACTTGCTTCCCAAATTTCGTTCTTCTGGGTTGAAGCGTTCGTGTGCAGTAACAGTTGGAATTTTCAGGTTTCACTCTATTTTCGCCTATAGTGATAGATACAGTTGGAACTCTAAAGCAAACATACTTTGTGCTAGATGCATGAAACTTCACACACTGAATTCATTCTCAGTGCGCTCTCAATGATGTATTGCCACTTGTAGTAGATCGAAGGAAAGGCATGCAATGAACACTTTCATTTGAAAGCGTTGGAAAAGACTCCACAGAATTCTGAGTTACCCGAAATCCCATCAAATATTTTCTCACCCAATCTTGATGATACCTAGCGGTGAAGATCAGTACACCAATCCCACTTGGTTCCCCAAATTTCATTCTTCTAGGTTAAAGCGTTTGATTGCAGTAACAGTTTGAATTTTTAAGTTTCAATCTGTTTCCTTCTATAGGGATAGATACAGTTGGAACTCTAAATCAAACACGGTTTGTTTGCAGGAAATTAACAATTTAATTTGAAAGTGGTGGCCAGGACTCCACAGAATTCGGAGTTTCCTGAAATCCCAGCAAATGTTTTCTCCCCCAATCTAATGATACCTTGTGGTAATGATCAGTACACCAATCCTACTCATCTCCCCAGATTTCATCGTTCTAGGTTGAAGCGTTTGTTTTCAGTAAAAATTTGAATTATTAGGTTTCAATCTGTTTTCTCCTATACTGATAGATGACATTGGATGTCTACATCAAACATAGTTTGTGCTAGCTCCTTGAAACTTCACTCAGTGAATTAGTTCTCTATACACTCTGAAGGTTCTGTTCCTTCATGAAGTACAACGAAGGAAAGGAAGGGTATGAACAATTTCATTTGAAATCAGTGGCCAAGACTCCACAGAATTCCGAGGTTCCGGAAATCTCAGCAAATATTCTTTCACCCAATCTTGATGATACTTGGCGGTAATGATCAGAACATCAGTCCTACTTGTGTTCCCAGAGTTCATTGTTCTGGTTTGAAGTGTTCGTTTTCAGTAAATGTTTGAATTATTAGGTTTCACTCTGTTTTCGCCTATAGTGATAAATGCAGTTGGAACTCTACAACAAACATAGTTTGTGCTAGATGCATGAAACTTGACACCCTGAATCCATTCTCAGTTCGCTCTCAATGTTGCATTCCCACTTGTATTAGATCGAAACAAAGGCATGCAATGAACACTTTCATTCGAATGCGGTGGCCAAGACTCCACAGAATTCCGAATTTCCTGAAATCCCAGCAAATATTTTCTCACCCAATCTTGATGATACCTAAAGGTAATGATCAGTACACCAATCCCACTTCCTTCCCCAAATTTCGTTCTTCTAGGTTGAAGCGTTCGTGTGCAGTAACAGTTGGAATTTTCAGATTTCACTCTATTTTCGCCTATAGTGATAGATGAAGTTGGAACTCTAAAGCAAACATAGTTTGTGCTAGATGCATGAAACTTCACACACTGAATTCATTCTCAGTGCGCTCTCAGTGTTGTATTGCCACGTCTGGTAGATCGAAGGAAAGGCATGCAATGAACACTTTCAATTGAAAGCGTTGGAAAAGACTCCACAGAATTCTGAGTTACCCGAAACCCCAGCAAATATTTTCTCACACAATCTTGATGATACCCAGCGGTGAGGATCAGTACACCAATCCCACTTGGTTCCCCAAATTTCATTCTTCTAGGTTAAAGCGTTCGATTGCAGTAACAGTTTGAATTTTTAAGTTTCAATCTGTTTCCTTCTATAGGGATAGATACACTTGGAACTCTAAATCAAACACGGTTTGTTGTAGCTCCTTGAAACTTCACACCGTGAATTAGTTCTCTGTACACTCTGAAGGTTCTGTTCCTTCTTGAAGTACAATGAAGGAAAAGCAGGAAATGAACAATTTCATTTGAAAGTGGTGGCCAAGACTAAACAGAATTCCGAGTTTCCTGAAATCCCAGCAAATATTTTCTCCCCCAATCTTGATGATACCTTGTGGTAATGATCAGTACACCAATCCTACTCATCTACCCAGAGTTCATCATTCTAGGTTGAAGCGTTTGTTTTCAGTAAATGTTTGAATTATTAGGTTTCAATCTGTTTTCTCCTATACTGATAGATGACATTGGAAGTCTAAATCAAACATAGTTTGTGCTAGCTCCTTGAAACTTCACTCAGTGAATTAGTTCTCTGTACAATCTGAAGGTTCTGTTCCTTCATGAAGTACAACGAAGGAAAGGCAGGGAATGAACAATTTCATTTGAAAGCGGTGGCCAAGACTCCACAGAATTCCGAGGTTCCGGAAATCTCAGCAAATATTCTTTCACCCAATGTTGATGATACTTGGCGGTAATGATGAGAACATCAGTTCTACTTGTGTTCCCAGAGTTCATTGTTCTGGTTTGAAGCGCTCGATTTCAGTAAATGTTTGAATTATTAGTTTCATTCTGTTTTCGCCTGTAGTGATAAATGCAGTTGGAACTCTAAAACAAACATAGTTTGTGCTAGATGCATGAAACTTGACACACTGAATTCATTCTCAGTTCGCTCTCAACGTTGCATTCCCACTTGTAGTAGATCGAAAGAAAGGCATGCAATGAACACTTTCATTCGAATGCAGTGGCCAAGACTCCACAGAATTCCGAATTTCCTGAAATCCCAGCAAACATTTTCTCACCCAATCTTGATGATACCTAAAGGTAATGATCAGTACACCAATCCCACTTGCTTCCCCAAATTTCGTTCTTCTAGGTTGAAGCGTTCGTGTGCAGTAACAGTTGGAATTTTCAGGTTTCACTCTATTTTCGCCTATAGTGATAGATGCAGTTGGAACTCTAAAGCAAACATAGTTTGTGCTAGATGCATGAAACTTCACACACTGAATTCATTCTCAGTGCGCTCTCAATGTTGTATTGCCACTTGTAGTAGATCGAAGGAAAGGCTTGCAATGAACAGTTTCAATTGAAAGCGTTGGAAAAGACTCCACAGAATTCGGAGTTACCCGAAAACCCAGCAAATATTTTCTCACCCAATCTTGATGATACCAGCTGTGAAGATCAGTACACCAATCCCATTTGGTTCCCCAAATTTCATTCTTCTAGGTTAAAGCGTTCGATTGCAGTAACAGTTTGAATTTTTATGTTTCAATCTGTTTCCTTCTATAGGGATAGATACAGTTGGAACTCTAAAGCAAACATAGTTTGTGCGAGATGCATGAAACTTCACACACTGAATTCATTCTCAGTGCGCTCTCAAAGTTGTATTGCCACTTGTAGTAGATCGAAGGAAAGGCATGCAATGAACACTTTCAATTGAAAGCGTTGGAAAAGACTCCACAGAATTCTGAGTTACCCGAAATCCCAGCAAATGTTTTCTGCCACAATCTTGATGATACCTTGTGGTAATGATCAGTACACCAATCCTACTCATCTCCCCAGAGTTCATTGTTCTAGGTTGAAGCGTTTGTTTTCAGTAAAAGTTTGAATTATTAGGTTTCAATCTGTTTTCTCCTATACTGATAAATGACATTGGAAGTCTAAATCAAACATAGTTTGTGCTAGCTCCTTGAAACTTCACTCAGTGAATTAGTTCTCTGTACACTCTGAAGGTTCTGTTCCTTCATGAAGTACATGAAGGAAAGGCAGGGAATGAACAATTTCATTTGAAAGCGGTGGCCAAGACTCCACAGAATTCCGAGGTTCCGGAAATCTCAGCAAATATTCTTTCACCCAATCTTGTTGATACTTGATGGTAATGATCAGAACATCAGTCCTACTTGTGTACCCAGAGTTCATTGTTCTGGTTTGAACCGTTCGTTTTCAGTAAATGTTTGAATTATTAGGTTTCACTCTGTTTTCGCCTATAGTGATAAAGGCAGTTGGAACTCTAAAGCAAACATAGTTTGTGCTAGATGCATGAAACTTCACACACTGAATTCATTCTCAGTGCGCTCTCAATGTTGCATTCCCAATTGTAGTAGATCGAAAGAAAGGCATGCAATGAACACTTTCATTCGAATGCGGTGGCCAAGACTTCACAGAATTCCGAATTTCCTGAAATCCCAGCAAACATTTTCTCACCCAATCTTGATGATACCTAAAGGTAATGATCAGTACACCAATCCCACTTCCTTCCCCAAATTTCGTTCTTCTAGGTTGAAGCGTTCGTGTGCAGTAACAGTTGGAATTTTCAGGTTTCACTCTATTTTCGCCTATAGTGATAGATGCAGGTGGAACTCTAAAGCAAACATAGTTTGTGCTAGATGCATGAAACTTCACACACTGAATTCATTCTCAGTGCGCTCTCCATGTTGTATTGCCACTTGTAGTAGATCGAAGGAAAGGCATGCAATGATCACTTTCAATTGAAAGCGTTGGAAAAGACCATACAGAATTCTGAGTTACCAGAAATCCCAGCAAATATTTTCTCACCCAATCTTGATGATACCTAGCGGTGAAGATCAGTACACCAATCCCACTTGGTTCCCCAAATTTCATTCTTCTAGGTTACAGCGTTCGATTGCAGTAACAGTTTGAATTTTTAAGTTTCATTCTGTTTCCTTCTATAGGGATAGATACAGTTGGAACTCTAAATCAAACACGGTTTGTTGTAGCTCCTTGAAACTTCACACAGTGAATGAGTTCTCTGTACACTCTGAAGGTTCTGTTTCTTCTTGAAGTACAAAGCAGGAAATGAACAAATTCATTTGAAAGTGGTGGCCAAGACTCCACAGAATTCCGAGTTTCCTGAAATCCCAGCAAATGTTTTCTCCCCCAATCTTGATGATACCTTGTGGTAATGATCAGTACACCAATCCTACTCATCTCCCCAGAGTTCATCGTTCTAGGTTGAAGCGTTTGTTTTCAGTAAAAGTTTGAATTATTAGGTTTCAATCTGTTTTCTCCTATACTGATAGATGACATTGGAAGTCTAAATCAAACATAGTTTGTGCTAGCTCCTTGAAACTTCAATCAGTGAATTAGTTCTCTGTACACTCTGAAGGTTCTGTTCCTTCATGAAGTACAATGAAGGAAAGGCAGGGAATGAACAATTTCATTTGAAAGCGGTGGCCAAGACTCCACAGAATTCCGAAGGTCCGGAAATCTCAGCAAATATTCTTTCACCCAATTTGATGATACTTGGCGGTAATGATCAGAACATCAGTCCTACTTGTGTTCCCAGAGTTCATTGTTCTGGTTTGAAGCGTTCGTTTTCAGTAAATGTTTGAATTATTAGGTTTCACTCTGTTTTCGCCTATAGTGATAAATGCAGTTGGAACTCTAAAACAAACATAGTATGTGCTATATGCATGAAACTTGACACACTGAATTCATTCTCAGTTCGCTCTCAATGTTGCATTCCCACTTGTAGTAGATCGAAAGAAAGGCATGCAATGAACACTTTCATTCTAATGCGGTGGCCAAGACTCCACAGAATTCCGAATTTCGTGAAATCCCAGCAAACATTTTCTCACCCAATCTTGATGATACCTAAAGGTAATGATCAGTACACCAATCCCACTTGATTCCCCAAATTTCGTTCTTCTAGGTTGAAGCGTTCGTGTGCAGTAACAGTTGAAATTTTCAGGTTTCACTCTTTTTCGCCTATAGTGATAGATGCAGTTGGAACTCTAAAGCAAACATAGTTTGTGCTAGATGCATGAAACTTCACACACTGAATTCATTCTCAGTGCGGTCTCAATGTTGTATTGCCACTTGTAGTAGATCGAAGGAAAGGCTTGCAATGAACACTTTCAATTGAAAGCGTTGGAAAAGACTCCACAGAATTCTGAGTTCCCCGAAATCCCAGCAAATATTTTCTCACCCAATCTTGATGATACCTAGCGGTGAAGATCAGTACACCAATCCCACTTGGTTCCCCAAATTTCATTATTCTAGGTTAAAGCGTTCGATTGCAGTAACAGTTTGAATTTTTAAGTTTCAATCTGTTTCCTTCTATATGGATAGATACATTTGGAACTCTAAATCAAACACGGTTTGTTCTAGCTCCTTGAAACTTCACACAGTGAATTAGTTCTCTGTACACTCTGAAGGTTCTGTTCTTTCTTGAAGTACAAAACAGGAAATGAACAATTTCATTTGAAAGTGGTGGCCAAGACTCCACAGAATTCCGAGTTTCCTGAAATCCCAGCAAAAGTTTTCTCCTCCTATCTTGATGATACCTTGTGGTAATGATCAGTACACCAATCCTACTCATCTCCACAGAGTTCATCGTTCTAGGTTGAAGCGTTTGTTTTCAGTAAAAGTTTGAATTATTAGGTTTCAATCTGTTTTCTCCTATACTGATATATGACATTGGAAGTCTAAATCAAACATAGTTTGTGCTAGCTCCTTGAAACTTCACTCAGTGAATTAGTTCTTTGTACACTCTGAAGGTTCTGTTCCTTCATGAAGTACAATGAAGGAAAGGCAGGGAATGAACAATTTCATTTGAAAGCGGTGGCCAAGACTCCACAGAATTCCGAGGTTCCGGAAATCTAAGCAAATATTCTTTCACCCAATCTTGATGATACTTGGCGGTAATGATCAGAACATCAGTCCTACTTGTGTTCCCAGAGTTCATTGTTCTGGTTTGAAGCGTTCGTTTTCAGTAAATGTTTGAATTATTAGGTTTCACTCTGTTTTCGCCTATATTGATAAATGCAGTTGGAACTCTAAAACAAACATAGTTTGTGCTAGATGCATGAAACTTGACACACTGAATTCATTCTCAGTTCGCTCTCAATGTTGCATTCCCACTTGTAGTAGATCAAAAGAAAGGCATGCAATGAACACTTTCATTCGAATGCGGTGGTGGCCAAGACTCCACAGAATTCCGAATTTCCTGAAATCCCAGCAAACATTTTCTCACCCAATCTTGATGATACCTAAAGGTAATGATCAGTACACCAATCCCAGTTGCTTCCCCAAATTTCGTTCTTCTAGGTTGAAGCGTTCGTGTGCAGTAACAGTTGGAATTTTCAGGTTTCACTCTATTTTCGCCTATAGTGATAGATGCAGTTGGAACTCTAAAGCAAACATAGTTTGTGCTAGATGCATGAAACTTCACACACTGAATTCATTCTCCGTGCGTTCTCAATGTCGTATTGCCACTTGTAGTAGATCGAAGGAAAGGCACGCAATGAACACTTTCAATTGAAAGCGTTGGAAAAGACTCCACAGAATTCTGAGTTACCCGAAATCCCAGCAAATATTTTCTCACCCAATCTTGATGATACCTATCTGTGAGGATCAGTACACCAATCCCACTTGCTTCCCCAAATTTCGTTTTTCTAGGTTGAAGTGTTTGTGTGCAGTAACAGTTGGAATTTTTAAGTTTCAATCTGTTTCCTTCTATAATGATAGATACAGTTGGAACTCTAAATCAAACACGGTTTGTTGTAGCTCCTTGAAACTTCACACAGTGAATTAGTTCTCTGTACACTCTGAAGGTTCTGTTCCTTCTTGAAGTACAATGAAGGAAAAGCAGGAAATGAACAATTTCATTTGAAAGTGGTGGCCAAGACTCCACAGAATTCCGAGTTTCCGGAAATCCCAGCAAATGTTTTCTCCCCCAATCTTGATGATACCTTGTGGTAATGATCAGTACACCAATCCTACTCATCTCCCCAGAGTTCATCGTTCTAGGTGGAAGCGTTTGTTTTCAGTAAAAGTTTGAATTATTAGGTTTCAATCTGTTTTCTCCTATACTGATAGATGACATTGGAAGTCTAAATCAAACATAGTTTGTGCTAGCTCCTTGAAACTTCACTCAGTGAATTAGTTCTCTGTACACTCTGAAGGTTCTGTTCCTTCATGAAGTACAACGAAGGAAAGGCAGGGAATGAACAATTTCATTTGAAAGTGGTGGCCAAGACTCCACAGAATTCCGAGGTTCCGGAAATATCAGCAAAAATTCTTTCACCCAATCTTGATGATACTTGGCGGTAATGATCAGAACATCAGTCCTACTTGTGTTCCCATAGTTCATTGTTCTGGTTTGAAGCGTTCGATTTCAGTAAATTTTTGAATTATTAGGTTTCACTCTGTTTTCGCCTATAGTGATAAATGCAGTTGGAACTCTAAAACAAACATAGTTTGTGCTAGATGCATGAAACTTGACACACTGAATTCATTCTCAGTTCGCTCTCAATGTTGCATTCCCACTTGTAGTAGATCCAAAGAAAGGCATGCAATGAACACTTTCATTCGAATGCGGTGGCCAAGACTCCACAAAATTCCGAATTTCCTGAAATCCCAGCAAACATTTTCTCACCCAATCTTGATGATACCTAAAGGTAATGATCAGTACACCAATCCCACTTGCTTCCCCAAATTTCGTTATACTGGGTTGAAGCGTTCGTGTGCAGTAACATTTGGAACTTTCAGGTTTCACTCTATTTTCGCCTATACTGATAGATGCAGTTGGAACTCTAAAACAAACATGGTTTGTGCTAGATGCATGAAACTTGACAAACTGAATTCACTCTTAGTTCGCTCTCAATATTGCATTCCCACTTGTAGTAGATCGAAAGAAAGGCATGCAATAAACACTTTCATTCGAATGCGGTGTCCAAGACTCCACAGAATTCCGAATTTCCTGAAATCCCAGCAAACATTTTCTCACCCAATCTTGATGATACCTAAAGGTAAAGATCAGTACACCAATCCCACTTGCTTGCCCAAATTTCGTTCTTCTAGGTTGAAGCGTTCGTGTGCAGTAACAGTTGGAATTTTCAGGTTTCACTCTATTTTCGCCTATAGTGATAGATGCAGGTGGAACACTAAAGCAAACATGGTTTGTGCTAGATGCATGAAACTTCACACACTGAATTCATTCTCAGTGCACTCTCAATGTTGTATTGCCACTTGTAGTAGATCGAAGGAAAGGCATGCAATGAACACTTTCAATTGAAAGCGTTGGAAAAGACTCCACAGAATTCTGAGTTACCGAAATCCCAGCAAATATTTTCTCACCCAATCTTGATGATACCTAGCGGTGAAGATCAGTACACCAATCCCACTAGGTTCCCCAAATTTCATTCTTCTAGGTTAAAGCGTTCGATTGGAGTAACAATTTGAATTTTTAAGTTTCAATCTGTTTCCTTCTATAGGGATAGATACAGTTGGAACTCTAAATCAAACACGGTTTGTTGTAGCTCCTTGAAACTTCACACAGTGAATTAGTTCTCTGTACACTCTGAAGGTTCTGTTCCTTCTTGAAGTACAAAGAAGGAAAAGCAGGAAATGAACAATTTCATTTGAAAGTGGTGGCCAAGTCTCCACAGAATTCCGAGTTTCCTGAAATCCCAGCAAATGTTTTCTCCCCCAATCTTGATGATACCTTGTGGTAATGATCAGTACACCAATCCTACTCATCTCCCCAGAGTTCATCGTTCTAGGTGGAAGCGTTTGTTTTCAGTAAAAGTTTGAATTATTAGGTTTCAATCTGTTTTCTCCTATACTGATAGATGACATTGGAAGTCTAAATCAAACATAGTTTGTGCTAGCTCCTTGAAACTTCACTCAGTGAATTAGTTCTCTGTACACTCTGAAGGTTCTGTTCCTTCATGAAGTACAACGAAGGAAAGGCAGGGAATGAACAATTTCATTTGAAAGTGGTGGCCAAGACTCCACAGAATTCCGAGGTTCCGGAAATATCAGCAAAAATTCTTTCACCCAATCTTGATGATACTTGGCGGTAATGATCAGAACATCAGTCCTACTTGTGTTCCCAGAGTTCATTGTTCTGGTTTGAAGCGTTCGATTTCAGTAAATGTTTGAATTATTAGGTTTCACTCTGTTTTCGCCTATAGTGATAAATGCAGTTGGAACTCTAAAACAAATATAGTTTGTGCTAGATGCATGAAACTTGACACAATGAATTCATTCTCAGTTCGCTCTCAATGTTGCATTCCCACTTGTAGTAGATCCAAAGAAAGGCATGCAATGAACACTTTCATTCGAATGCGGTGGCCAAGACTCCACAGAATTCCGAATTTCCTGAAATCCCAGCAAACATTTTCTCACCCAATCTTGATGACACCTAAAGGTAATGATCAGTACACCAATCCCACTTGCTTCCCCAAATTTCGTTATACTGGGTTGAAGCGTTCGTGTGCAGTAACATTTGGAACTTTCAGGTTTCACTCTATTTTCGCCTATACTGATAGATGCAGTTGGAACTCTAAAACAAACATGGTTTGTGCTAGATGCATGAAACTTGACAAACTGAATTCACTCTTAGTTCGCTCTCAATGTTGCATTCCCACTTGTAGTAGATCGAAAGAAAGGCATGCAATAAACACTTTCATTCGAATGCGGTGGCCAAGACTCCACAGAATTCCGAATTTCCTGAAATCCCAGCAAACATTTTCTCACCCAATCTTGATGATACCTAAAGGGAAAGATCAGTACACCAATCCCACTTGCTTCCCCAAATTTCGTTCTTCTAGGTTGAAGCGTTCGTGTGCAGTAACAGTTGGAATTTTCAGGTTTCACTCTATTTTCGCCTATAGTGATAGATGCAGGTGGAACACTAAAGCAAACATGGTTTGTGCTAGATGCATGAAACTTCACACACTGAATTCATTCTCAGTGCACTCTCAATGTTGTATTGCCACTTGTAGTAGATCGAAGGAAAGGCATGCAATGAACACTTTCAATTG
Organism: Marmota monax; assembly: GCF_021218885.2. Classification (NCBI taxonomy): domain Eukaryota; kingdom Metazoa; phylum Chordata; class Mammalia; order Rodentia; family Sciuridae; genus Marmota; species Marmota monax. Next base: position 114,828 of record NW_026692624.1, read on the forward strand.
AAAGCGTTGGAAAAGACTCCACAGAATTCCGAGTTACCGAAATCCCAGCAAATATTTTCTCACCCAATCTTGATGATACCTAGCGGTGAAGATCAGTACACCAATCCCACTTGGTTCCCCAAATTTCGTTCTTCTAGGTTGAAGCGTTCGTGTGCAGTAACAGTTGGAATTTTCAGGTTTCACTCTATTTTCGCCTATAGTGATAGATGCACGTGGAAATCTAAAGCAAACATAGTTTGTGCAAGATGCATGAAACTTCACACACTGAATTCATTCTCAGTGCGCTCTCAATGTTGTATTGCCACTTGTAGTAGATCGAAGGAAAGGCATGCAATGAACACTTTCAATTGAAAGCGTTGGAAAAGACTCCACAGAATTCCGAGTTACCGAAATCCCAGCAAATATTTTCTCACCCAATCTTGATGATACCTAGCGGTGAAGATCAGTACACCAATCCCACTTGGTTCCCCAAATTTCGTTCTTCTAGGTTGAAGCGTTCGTGTGCAGTAACAGTTGGAATTTTCAGGTTTCACTCTATTTTCGCCTATAGTGATAGATGCAGGTGGAAATCTAAAGCAAACATAGTTTGTGCAAGATGCATGAAACTTCACACACTGAATTCATTCTCAGTGCGCTCTCAATGTTGTATTGCCACTTGTAGTAGATCGAAGGAAAGGCATGCAATGAACACTTTCAATTGAAAGCGTTGGAAAAGACTCCACAGAATTCTGAGTTACCCGAAAACCCAGCAAATATTTTCTCACTCAAACTTGATGATACCCAGCGGTGAGGATCAGTACACCAATCCCACTTGGTTCCCCAAATTTCATTCTTCTAGGTTAAAGCTTTCGATTGCAGGAACAGTTTGAATTTTTAAGTTTCAGTCTGTTTCCTTCTATAGGGATAGATAAATTTGGAACTCTAAATCAAACACGGTTTGTTGTAGCTCCTTGAAACTTCACACAGTTAATTAGTTCTCTGTACACTCTGAAGGTTCTGTTCCTTCTTGAAGTACAATGAAAGAAAAGCAGGAAATGAACAATTTCATTTGAAAGTTGTGGCCAAGACTCCACAGAATTCCGAGATTCCTCAAATCCCAGCAAATGTTTTCTCCCCCAATCTTGATGATACCTTGTGGTAATGATTAGTACACCAATCCTACTCATCTCCCCAGAGTTGATCGTTCTGGTGGAAACGTTTGTTTTCAGTAAATTTTGAATTATTAGGTTTCAATCTGTTTTCACCTATACTGATAGATGACATTGGAAGTCTAAATGAAACATAGTTTGTGCTAGCTCCTTGAAACTTCACTCAGTGAATTAGTTCTCTGTACACTCTGAAGGTTCTGTTCCTTCATGAAGTACAACGAAGGAAAGACAGGGAATGAACAATTTCATTTGAAAGCGGTGGCCAAGACTCCACAGAATTCCGAGGTTCCGGAAATCTCAGCAAATATTCTTTCACCCAATCTTGATGATACTTGGCGGTAATGATCTGAACATCAGTCCTACTTGTCTTCCCAGAGTTCATTGTTCTGGTTTGAAGCGTTCGTTTTCAGTAAATGTTTGAATTATTAGGTTTCACTCTTTTTTCGCCTATAGTGATAAATGCAGTTGGAACTCTAAAACAAACATAGTTTGTGCTAGATGCATGAAACTTGACACACTGAATTCATTCTCAGTTCGCTCTCAATGTTGCATTCCCACTTGTAGTAGATCGAAAGAAATTCATGCAATGAACACTTTCATTCGAATGTGGTGGCCAAGACTCCACAGAATTCCGAATTTCCTGAAATCCCAGCAAACATTTTCTCACCCAATCTTGATGATACCTAAAGGTAATGATCAGTACACCAATCCAATAGCTTCCCCAAATTTCGTTCTTCCAGGTTGAAGCGTTCGTGTGCAGTAACAGTTGGAATTTTCAGGTTTCACTCTATTTTCGCCTATAGTGATAGATGCAGGTGGAACTCTAAAGCAAACATATTTTGTGCTAGATGCATGAAACTTCACACACTGAATTCATTCTCAGTGCGCTCTCAATGTTGTATTGCCACTTGTAGTAGATCGAAGGAAAGGCATGCAATGAACACTTTTAATTGAAAGCGTTGGAAAAGACTCCACAGAATTCTGAGTTACCCGAAATCCCAGCAAATATTTTCTCACCCAATCTTGATGATACCAGCGGTGAAGATCAGTGCACCAGTCCCACTTGGTTCCCCAAATTTCATTCTTCTAGGTTAAAGCATTCGATTGCAGTAACAGTTTGAATTTTTAAGTTTCAATCTGTTTCCTTCCTTAGGGATAGATACAGTTGGACCTCTAAATCAAACACGGTTTGTTGTAGCTCCTTGAAACTTCACACAGTGAATTAGTTCTCTGTACCCTCTGAAGGTTCTGTTCCTTCTTGAAGTACAATGAAGGAAAAGCAGGAAATGAACAACTTCATTCAAATGCGGTGGCCAAGACTCCACAGAATTCCGAATTTCCTGAAATCCCAGCAAACATTTTCTCACCCAATCTTGATGATACCTAAAGGTAAAGATCAGTACACCAATCCCACTTGCTTCCCCAAATTTCGTTCTTCTAGGTTGAAGCCTTCGTGTGCAGTAACAGTTGGAATTTTCAGGTTTCACTCTATTTTCGCCTATAGTGATAGATGCAGGAGGAACTCTAAAGCAAACATAGTTTGTGCTAGATGCATGAAACTTCACACACTGAATTCATTCTCAGTGCACTCTCAATGTTGTATTGCCACTTGTAGTAGATCGAAGGAAAGGCATGCAATGAACACTTTCAATTGAAAGCGTTGGAAAAGACTCCACAGAATTCCGAGTTACCGAAATCCCAGCAAATATTTTCTCACCCAATCTTGATGATACCTAGCGGTGAAGATCAGTACACCAATCCCACTTGGTTCCCCAAATTTCGTTCTTCTAGGTTGAAGCGTTCGTGTGCAGTAACAGTTGGAATTTTCAGGTTTCACTCTGTTTTCGCCTATAGTGATAGATGCAGGTGGAAATCTAAAGCAAACATAGTTTGTGCAAGATGCATGAAACTTCACACACTGAATTCATTCTCAGTGCGCTCTCAATGTTGTATTGCCACTTGTAGTAGATCGAAGGAAAGGCATGCAATGAACACTTTCAATTGAAAGCGTTGGAAAAGACTCCACAGAATTCTGAGTTACCCGAAATCACAGCAAATATTTTCTCACTCAAACTTGATGATACCCAGCGGTGAGGATCAGTACACCAATCCCACTTGGTTCCCCAAATTTCATTCTTCTAGGTTAAAGCGTTCGATTGCAGGAACAGTTTGAATTTTTAAGTTTCAATCTGTTTCCTTATATAGGGATAGATACAGTTGGAACTCTAAATCAAACACGGTTTGTTGTAGCTCCTTGAAACTTCACACAGTGAATTAGTTCTCTGTACACTCTGAAGGTTCTGTTCCTTCTTGAAGTACAAAGAAAGAAAAGCAGGAAATGAACAATTTCATTTGAAAGTGGTGGCCAAGTCCCCACAGAATTCCGAGTTTCCTGAAATCCCAGCAAGTGTTTTCTCCACGAATCTTGATGATACCTTGTGGTAATGATCAGTACACCAATCCTACTCATCTCCCCAGAGTTCATCGTTCTGGTGGAAGCGTTTGTTTTCAGTAAATTTTGAATTATTAGGTTTCAATCTGTTTTCACCTATACTGATAGATGACATTGGAAGTCTAAATGAAACATAGTTTGTGCTAGCTCCTTGAAACTTCACTCAGTGAATTAGTTCTCTGTACACTCTGAAGGTTCTGTTCCTTCATGAAGTACAACGAAGGAAAGGTAGGGAATGAACAATTTCATTTGAAAGCGGTGGCCAAGACTCCACAGAATTCCGAGGTTCCGGAAATCTCTGCAAATATTCTTTCACCCAATCTTGATGATACTTGGCGGTAATGATCAGAACATCAGTTCTACTTGTGTTCCCAGAGTTCATTGTTCTGGTTTGAAGCGTTTGTTATCAGTAAATGTTTGAATTATTATGTTTCACTCTGTTTTCACCTATAGTGATAAATGCAGTTGGAACTCTAAAACAAACATAGTTTGTGCTAGATGCATGAAACTTGACACACTGAATTCATTCTCAGTTCACTCTCAATGTTGCATTCCCACTTGAAGTAGATCAAAAGAAAGGCATGCAATGAACACTTTCATTCGAATGCGGTGGCCAAGACTCCACAGAATTCCGAATTTCCTGAAATCCCAGCAAACATTTTCTCACCCAATCTTGATGATACCTAAAGGTAATGATCAGTACACCAATCCCACTTGCTTCCCCAAATTTCGTTCTTCTAGGTTGAAGCCTTCGTGTGCAGTAACAGTTGGAATTTTCAGGTTTCACTCTATTTTCGCCTATAGTGATAGATGCAGTTGGAACTCTAAAGCAAACATAGTTTGTGGTAGATGCATGAAACTTCACACACTGAATTAATTCTCAGTGCGCTCTCAATGCTGTATTGCCACTTGTAGTAGATCGAAGGAAAGGCATGCAATGAACACTTACAATTGAAAGCATTGGAAAAGACTGCACAGAATTCTGAGTTTCCCGAAATCCCAGCAAATATTTTCTCACTCAATCTTGATGAAACCCAGCGGTGAGGATAAGTACACCAATCCCACTTGGTTCCCCAAATTTCATTCTTCTACGTTAAAGCGTTCGATTGCAGTAACAGTTTGAATTTTTAAGTTTCAATCTGTTTCCTTCTACAGGGATAGATACAGTTGGAACTCTAAATCAAACACGGTTTGTTGTAGCTCCTTGAAACTTCACATAGTGAATTAGTTCTCTGTACCCTCTGAAGGTTCTGTTCCTTCTTGAAGTACAAAGAAGGAAAAGCAGGAAATGAACAATTTCATTTGAAAGTGGTGGCCAAGACTCCACAGAATTCCGAGTTTCCTGAAATCCCAGCAAATGTTTTCTCCCCCAATCTTGATGATACCTTGTGGTAATGATCAGTACACCAATCCTACTCATCTCCCCAGAGTTCCTCGTTCTAGATTGAAGCGTTTGTTTTCAGTAAAAGTTTGAATTCTTAGGTTTCAATCTGTTTTCTCCTATACTGATAGATGGCATTGGAAGTCTAAATCAAACATAGTTTGTGCTAGCTCCTTGAAACTTCACTCAGTGAATTAGTTCTCTGTACACTCTGAAGGTTCTGTTCCTTCATGAAGTACAACGAAGGAAAGGCAGGGAATGAACAATTTCATTTGAAAGCGGTGGCCAAGACTCCACAGAATTCCGAGGTTCCGGAAATCTCAGCAAATATTCTTTCACCCAATCTTGATGATACTTGGCGGTAATGATCAGAACATCAGTCCTACTTGTGTTCCCAGAGTTCATTGTTCTGGTTTGAAGTGTTCGTTTTCAGTAAATGTTTGAATTATTAGGTTTCACTCTGTTTTCGCCTATAGTGATAAATGCATTTGGAACTCTAAAACAAACATAGTTTGTGCTAGATGCATGAAACTTGACACCCTGAATTCATTCTCAGTTCACTCTCAATGTTGCATTCCCACTTGAAGTAGATCAAAAGAAAGGCATGCAATGAACACTTTCATTCCAATGCGGTGGCCAAGACTCCACAGAATTCCGAATTTCCTGAAATCCCAGCAAACATTTTCTCACCCAATCTTGATGATACCTAAAGGTAATGATCAGTACACCAATCCCACTTGCTTCCCCAAATTTCGTTCTTCTAGGTTGAAGCCTTCGTGTGCAGTAACAGTTGGAATTTTCAGGTTTCACTCTATTTTCGCCTATAGTGATAGATGCAGTTGGAACTCTAAAGCAAACATACTTTGTGCTAGATGCATGAAACTTCACACACTGAATTCATTCTCAGTGCGCTCTCAATGTTGTATTGCCACTTGTAGTAGATCGAAGGAAAGGCATGCAATGAACACTTTCAATTGAAAGCGTTGGAAAAGACTCCACAGAATTCTGAGTTCCCCGAAATCCCAGCAAATATTTTCTCACCCAATCTTGATGATACTTAGCGGTGAGGATCAGTACACCAATCCCACATGGTTCCCCAAATTTCATTCTTCTAGGTTAAAGCGTTCGATTGCAGTAACAGTTTGAATTTTTAAGTTTCAATCTGTTTCCTTCTATAGGGATAGATACAGTTGGAACTCTAAATCAAACACGGTTTGTTGTAGCTCCTTGAAACTTCACACAGTGAATTAGTTCTCTGTACACTCTGAAGGTTCTGTTCCTTCTTGAAGTACAAGGAAGGAAAAGCAGGAAATGAACAATTTCATTTGAAAGTGGTGGCCAAGACTCCACAGAATTCCGAGTTTCCTGAAATCCCAGCAAATGTTTTCTCCCCCAATCTTGATGATACCTTGTGGTAATGATCAGTACACCAATCCTACTCATCTTCCCAGAGTTCATCGTTCTATGTTGAAGCATATGTTTTCAGTAAAAGTTTGAATTATTAGGTTTCAATCTGTTTTCTCCTATACTGATAGATGACATTGGAAGTCTAAATCAAACATAGTTTGTGCTAGCTCCTTGAAACTTCACTCAGTGAATTAGTTCTCTGTACACTCTGAAGGTTCTGTTCCTTCATGAAGTACAACGAAGGAAAGGCAGGGAATGAACAATTTCATTTGAAAGCGGTGGCCAAGACTCCACAGAATTCCGAGGTTCCGGAAATCTCAGCAAACATTTTCTCACCCAATCTTGATGATACCTAAAGGTAATGATCAGTACACCAATCCCACTTGCTTCCCCAAATTTCGTCCTTCTAGGTTGAAGCGTTCGTGTGCAGTAACAGTTTGAACTTTCAGGTTTCACTCTATTTTCGCCTATAGTGATAGATGCAGTTGGAACTCTAAAGCAAACATAGTTTGTGCTAGATGCATGAAACTTCACACACTTAATTCATTCTCAGTGAGCTCTCAATGTTGTATTGCCACTTGTAGTAGATCAAAGGAAAGGCTTCCAATGAACACTTTCAATTGAAAGCGTTGGAAAAGACTCCACAGAATTCTGAGTTACCCGAAATCCCAGCAAATATTTTCTCACCCAATCTTGATGATACCTAGCGGTGAAGATCAGTACACCAATCCCACTTGGTTCCCCAAATTTCATTATTCTAGGTTAAAGCGTTCGATTGCAGTAACAGTTTGAATTTTTAAGTTTCAATCTGTTTCTTTCTACAGGGATAGATACAGTTGGAACTCTAAATCAAACACGGTTTGTTGTAGCTCCTTGAAACTTCACACAGTGAATTAGTTCTCTGTACACTCTGAAGGTTCTGTTCCTTCTTGAAGTACAAAGAAGGAAAAGCAGGAAATGAACAATTTCATTTGAAAGTGGTGGCCAAGACTGCACAGAATTCCGAGTTTCCTGAAATCCCAGCAAATGTTTTCTCCCCCAATCTTGATGATACCTTGTGGTAATGATCAGTACACCAATCCTACTCATCTCCCCAGAGTTCATCGTTCTGGGTTGAAGCGTTTGTTTTCAGTAAAAGTTTGAATTATTAGGTTTCAATCTGTTTTCTCCTATACTGATAGATGATATTGGAAGTCTAAATCAAACATAGTTTGTGCTAGCTCCTTGAAACTTCACTCAGTGAATTAGTTCTCTGTACACTCTGAAGGTTCTGTTCCTTCATGAAGTACAACGAAGGAAAGGCAGGGAATGAACAATTTCATTTGAAAGCGGTGGCCAAGACTCCACAGAATTCCGAGGTTCCGGAAATCTCAGCAAATATTCTTTCACCCAATCTTGATGATACTTGGCGGTAATGATGAGAACATCAGTCCTACTTGTGTTCCCAGAGTTCATTGTTCTGGTTTGAAGCGTTCGTTTTCAGTAAATGTTTGAATTATTAGGTTTCACTCTGTTTTCGCCTATAGTGATAAATGCAGTTGGAACTCTAAAACAAACATAGTTTGTGCTAGATGCATGAAACTTGACACACTGAATTCATTCTCAGGTCGCTCTCAATGTTGCATTCCCACTTGTAGTAGATCGAAAGAAAGGCATGCAATGAACACTTTCATTCGAATGCGGTGTCCAAGACTCCACAGAATTCTGATTTTCCTGAAATCGCAGCAAATATTTTCTCACCCAATCTTGATGATACGTAAAGGTAATGATCAGTACACCAATCCCACTTGCTTCCCCAAATTTCGTTCTTCTAGGTTGAAGCGTTCGTGTGCAGTAACAGTTGGAATTTTCAGGTTTCACTCTATTTTCGCCTATAGTGATAGATGGAGGTGGAACTCTAAAGCAAACATAGTTTGTGCTAGATGCATGAAAATTCACACACTGAATTCATTCTCAGTGCGCTCTCAATGTTGTATTGCCACTTGTAGTAGATCGAAGGAAAGGCATGCAATGAACACTTTCATTTGAAAGCATTGGAAAAGACTCCAAAGAATTCTGAGTTACCCGAAATCCCAGCAAATATTTTCTCACCCAATTTGATGATACCTAGCGGTGAGGATCAGTACACCAATCCCACTTGGTTCCCCAAATTTCATTCTTCTAGGTTAAAGCGTTCGATTGCAGTAACAGTTTGAATTTTTAAGTTTCAATCTGTTTCCTTCTATAGGGATAGATACAGTTGGAACTCTAAATCAAACACGGTTTGTTGTAGCTCCTTGAAACTTCACACAGTGAATTAGTTCTCTGTACACTCTGAAGGTTCTGTTCCTTCTTGAAGTACAAAGAAGGAAAAGCAGGAAATGAACAATTTCATTTGAAAGTGGTGGCCAAGACTCCACAGAATTCCGAGTTTCCTGAAATCCCAGCAAAATTTTTCTCCCCCAATCTTGATGATACCTTGTGGTAATGATCAGTACACCAATCCTACTCATCTCCCCAGAGTTCATCGTTCTAGGTTGAAGCATATGTTTTCAGTAAAAGTTTGAATTATTAGGTTTCAATCTGTTTTCTCCTATACTGATAGATGACATTGGAAGTCTAAATCAAACATAGTTTGTGCTAGCTCCTTGAAACTTCACTCAGTGAATTAGTTCTCTGTACACTCTGAAGGTTCTGTTCCTTCATGAAGTACAACGAAGGAAAGGCAGGGAATGAACAATTTCATTTGAAAGCGGTGGCCAAGACTCCACAGAATTCCGAGGTTCCGGAAATCTCAGCAAATATTCTTTCACCCAATCTTGATGATACTTGGCGGTAATGATCAGAACATCAGTCCTAATTGTGTTTCCAGAGTTCATTGTTCTGGTTTGAAGCGTTCGTTTTCAGTAAATGTTTGAATTATTAGGTTTCACTCTGTTTTCGCCTATAGTGATAAATGCAGTTGGAACTCTAAAACAAACACAGTTTGTGCTAGATGCATGAAACTTGACACACTGAATTCATTCTCAGTTCGCTCTCAATGTTGCATTCCCACTTGTAGTAGATCCTAAGAAAGGCATGCAATGAACACTTTCATTCGAATGCGGTGGCCAAGACTCCACAGAATTCAGACTTTCCTGAAATCCCAGCAAACATTTTCTCACCCAATCTTCATGATACCTAAAGGTAATGATCAGTACACCAATCCCACTTGCTTCCCCAAATTTCGTCCTTCTAGGTTGAAGCGTTCGTGTGCAGTAACAGTTGGAATTTTCAGGTTTCACTCTATTTTTGCCTATAGTGATAGATGCAGTTGCAACTCTAAAGCAAACATAGTTTGTGCTAGATGCATGAAACTTCACACACTGAATTCATTCTCAGTGCGCTCTCAATGTTGTATTGCCACTTGTAGTAGATCGAAGGAAAGGCTTGCAATGAACACTTTCAATTGAAAGCGTTGGAAAAGACTCCACAGAATTCTGAGTTACCCGAAATCCCAGCAAATATTTTCTCACCCAATTTGATGATACCTAGTAGTGAAGATCAGTACACCAATCCCACTTGGTTCCCCAAATTTCATTCTTCTAGGTTAAAGCGTTCGATTGCAGTAACAGTTTGAATTTTTAAGTTTCAATCTGTTTCCTTCTACAGGGATAGATACAGTTGGAACTCTAAATCAAACACGGTTTGTTGTAGCTCCTTGAAACTTCACACAGTGAATTAGTTCTCTGTACACTCTGAAGGATCTGTTCCTTCTTGAAGTACAATGAAGGAAAAGCAGGATATGAACAATTTCATTTGAAAGTGGTGGCCAAGACTCCACAGAATTCCGAGTTTCCTGAAATCCCAGCAAATGTTTTCTCCCCCAATCTTGATGATACCTTGTGGTAAAGATCAGTACACCAATCCTACTCATCTCCACAGAGTTCATCGTTCTAGGTGGAAGCATTTGTTTTCAGTAAAAGTTTGAATTATTAGATTTCAATCTGTTTTCTCCTATACTGATAGATGACATTGGAAGTCTAAATCAAACATAGTTTGTGCTAGCTCCTTGAAACTTCACTCAGTGAATTAGTTCTCTGTACACTCTGAAGGTTCTGTTCCTTCATGAAGTACAATGAAGGAAAAGCAGGGAATGAACAATTTCATTTGAAAGTGGTGGCCAAGTCTCCACAGAATTCCGAGGTTCCGGAAATCTCAGCAAATATTCTTTCACCCAATCTTGATGATACTTGGCGGTAATGATCAGAACATCAGTTCTACTTGTGTTCCCAGAGTTCATTGTTCTGGTTTGAAGCATTCGTTTTCAGTAAATGTTTGAATTATTAGGTTTTACTCTGTTTTCGCCTATAGAGATAAATGCAGTTGGAACTCTAAAACAAACATAGTTTGTGCTAGATGCATGAAACTTGACACACTGAATTCATTCTCAGTTCGCTCTCAATGTTGCATTCCCACTTGTAGTAGATCGAAATAAAGGCATGCAATGAACACTTTCATTCGAATGCGGTGGCCAAGACTCCACAGAATTCCGACTTTCCTGAAATCGCAGCAAACATTTTCTCACCCAATCTTGATGATACCTAAAGGTAATGATCAGTACACCAATCCCACTTGCTTCCCCAAATTTCGTTCTTCTAGGTTGAAGCGTTCGTGTGCAGTAACAGTTGGAATTTTCAGGTTTCACTCTATTTTCGCCTATAGTGATAGATGCAGTTGGAACTCTAAAGCAAACATAGTTTGTGCTAGATGCATGAAACTTCACACACTGAATTCATTCTCAGTGCGCTCTCAATGTTGTATTGCCACTTGTAGTAGATCGAAGGAAAGGCTTGCAATGAACACTTTCAATTGAAAGCGTTGGAAAAGACTCCACAGAATTCTGAGTTACCCGAAATCCCAGCAAATATTTTCTCACCCAATTTGATGATACCTAGTAGTGAAGATCAGTACACCAATCCCACTTGGTTCCCCAAATTTCATTCTTCTTGGTTAAAGCGTTCGATTGCAGTAACAGTTTGAATTTTTAAGTTTCAATCTGTTTCCTTCTATAGGGATAGATACAGTTGGAACTCTAAATCAAACACGGTTTGTTGTAGCTCCTTGAAACTTCACACAGTGAATTAGTTCTCTGTACACTCTGAAGGCTCTGTTCCTTCTTGAAGTACAAAGAAGGAAAAGCAGGAAATGAACAATTTCATTTGAAAGTGGTGGCCAAGACTCCACAGAATTCCGAGTTTCCTGAAATCCCAGCAAATGTTTTCTCCCCCAATCTTGATGATACCTTGTGGTAATGATCAGTACACCAATCCTACTCATCTCCACAGAGTTCATCGTTCTAGGTGGAAGCATTTGTTTTCAGTTTGAATTATTAGATTTCAATCTGTTTTCTCCTATACTGATAGATGACATTGGAAGTCTAAATCAAACATAGTTTGTGCTAGCTCCTTGAAACTTCACTCAGTGAATTAGTTCTCTGTACACTCTGAAGGTTCTGTTCCTTCATGAAGTACAACGAAGGAAAGGCAGGGAATGAACAATTTCATTTGAAAGTGGTGGCCAAGTCTCCACAGAATTCCGAGGTTCCGGAAATCTCAGCAAATATTCTTTCACCCAATCTTGATGATACTTGGCGGTAATGATCAGAACATCAGTTCTACTTGTGTTCCCAGAGTTCATTGTTCTGGTTTGAAGCATTCGTTTTCAGTAAATGTTTGAATTATTAGGTTTCACTCTGTTTTCGCCTATAGAGATAAATGCAGTTGGAACTCTAAAACAAACATAGTTTGTGCTAGATGCATGAAACTTGACACACTGAATTCATTCTCAGTTCGCTCTCAATGTTGCATTCCCACTTGTAGTAGATCGAAAGAAAGGCATGCAATGAACACTTTCATTCGAATGCGGTGGCCAAGACTCCACAGAATTCCGACTTTCCTGAAATCCCAGCAAACATTTTCTCACCCAATCTTGATGATACCTAAAGGTAATGATCAGTACACCAATCCCACTTGCTTCCCCAAATTTCGTTCTTCTAGGTTGAAGCCTTCGTGTGCAGTAACAGTTGGAATTTTCAGGTTTCACTCTATTTTCGCCTATAGTGATAGATGCAGTTGGAACTCTAAAGCAAACATAGTTTGTGCTAGATGCATGAAACTTCACACACTGAATTCATTCTCAGTGCGCTCTCAATGTTGTATTGCCTCTTGTAGTAGATCGAAGGAAAGGCATGCAATGAACACTTTCAATTGAAAGCGTTGGAAAAGACTCCACAGAATTCTGAGTTACCCGAAATCCCAGCAAATATTTTCTCACCCAAACTTGATGATACCCAGCGGTGAAGATCAGTACACCAATCCCACTTGGTTCCCCAAATTTCATTCTTCTATGTTAAAGCGTTCGATTGCAGTAACAGTTTGAATTTTTATGTTTCAATCTGTTTCCTTCTATAGGGATAGATTCAGTTGGAACTCTAAATCAAACACGGTTTGTTGTAGCTCCTTGAAACTTCACACAGTGAATTAGTTCTCTGTACGCTCTGAAGGTTCTGTTCCTTCTTGAAGTACAAAGAAGGAAAAGCAGGAAATGAACAATTTCATTTGAAAGTGGTGGCCAAGACTCCACAGAATTCCGAGTTTCCTGAAATCCCAGCAAATGTTTTCTCCCCCAATCTTGATGATACCTTGTGGTAATGATCAGTACACCAATCCTACTCATCTCCCCAGAGTTCATCGTTCTAGGTGGAAGCGTTTGTTTTCAGTAAAAGTTTGAATTATTAGATTTCAATCTGTTTTCTCCTATACTGATAGATGACATTGGAAGTCTAAATCAAACATAGTTTGTGCTAGCTCCTTGAAACTTCACTCAGTGAATTAGTTCTCTGTACACTCTGAAGGTTCTGTTCCTTCATGAAGTACAACGAAGGAAAGGCAGGGAATGAACAATTTCATTTGAAAGCGTTGGCCAAGACTCCACAGAATTCCGAGGTTCCGGAAATCTCAGCAAATATTCTTTCACCCAATCTTGATGATACTTGGCGGAAATGATCAGAACATCAGTCCTACTTGTGTTCCCAGAGTTCATTGTTCTGGTTTGAAGCGTTCGTTTTCAGAAAATGTTTGAATTATTAGGTTTCACTCTGTTTTCGCCTATACAGATAAATGCAGTTGGAACTCTAAAACAAACATAGTTTGTGCTAGATGCATGAAACTTGACACACTGAATTCATTCTCAGTTTGCTCTCAATGTTGCATTCCCACTTGTAGTAGATCGAAAGAAAGGCATGCAATGAACACTTTCATTCGAATGCGGTTGCCAAGACTCCACAGAATTCCGAATTTCCTGAAATCCAAGCAAACATTTTCTCACCCAATCTTGATGATACCTAAAGGTAATGATCAGTACACCATTCCCACTTGCTTCCCCAAATTTCGTTCTTCTAGGTTGAAGCCTTCGTGTGCAGTAACAGTTGGAATTTTCAGGTTTCACTCTATTTTCGCCTATAGTGATAGATGCATTTGGAACTCTAAAGCAAACATAGTTTGTGCTAGATGCATGAAACTTCACACACTGAATTCATTCTCAGTGCGCTCTCAATGTTGTATTGCCACTTGTAGTAGATCGAAGGAAAGGCATGCAATGAACACTTTCAATTGAAAGCGTTGGAAATGACTCCACAGAATTCTGAGTTCCCCGAAATCCCAGCAAATATTTTCTCACCCAATCTTGATGATACCAAGCGGTGAGGATCAGTACACCAATCCCACTTGGTTCCCCAAATTTCATTCTTCTAGGTTAAAGCGTTCGATTGCAGTAACAGTTTGAATTTTTAAGTTTCAATCTGTTTCCTTCTATAGGGATAGATACAGTTGGAACTCTAAATCAAACACGGTTTGTTGTAGCTCCTTGAAACTTCACACAGTGAATTAGTTCTCTGTACACTCTGAAGGTTCTGTTCCTTCTTGAAGTACAATGAAGGAAAAGCAGAAAATGAACAATTTCATTTGAAAGTGGTGGCCAAGACTCCACAGAATTCCGAGTTTCCTGAAATCCCAGCAAATGTTTTCTCCCCCAATCTTGATGATACCTTGTGGTAATGATCAGTACACCAATCCTACTCATCTCCCCAGAGTTCATTGTTCTAGGTTGAAGCGTTTGTTTTCAGTAAATTTTGAATTATTAGGTTTCAATCTGTTTTCTCCTATACTGATAGATGACATTGGAAGTCTAAATCAAACATAGTTTGTGCTAGCTCCTTGAAACTTCACTCAGTGAATTAGTTCTCTGTACACTCTGAAGGTTCTGTTCCTTCATGAAGTACAACGAAGGAAAGGCAGGGAATGAACAATTTCATTTGAAAGCGGTGGCCAAGACTCCACAGAATTTTGAGGTTCCGGAAATCTCAGCAAATATTCTTTCACCCAATCTTGATGATACTTGGCGGTAATGATCAGAACATCAGTCCTACTTGTGTTCCCAGAGTTCATTGTTCTGGTTTGAAGCGTTCGTTTTCAGTAAATGTTTGAATTATTAGGTTTCACTCTGTTTTCGCCTATAGTGATAAATGCAGTTGGAACTCTAAAACAAACATAGTTTGTGCTAGATGCATGAAACTTGACACACTGAATTCATTCTCAGTTCGCTCTCAATGTTGCATTCCCACTTGTAGTAGATCGAAAGAAAGGCATGCAATGAACACTTTCATTCGAATGCGGTCGCCAAGACTCCACAGAATTCCGATATTCCTGAAATCCCAGCAAACATTTTCTCACCCAATCTTGATGATACCTAAAGGTAATGATCAGTACACCAATCCCACTTGCTTCCCCAAATTTCGTTCTTCTAGGTTGAAGCCTTCGTGTGCAGTAACAGTTGGAATTTTCAGGTTTCACTCTATTTTCGCCTATAGTGATAGATGCAGTTGGAACTCTAAAGCAAACATAGTTTGTGCTAGATGCATGAAACTTCACACACTGAATTCATTCTCAGTGCGCTCTCAATGTTGTATTGCCACTTGTAGTAGATCGAAGGAAAGGCATGCAATGAACACTTTCAATTGAAAGCATTGGAAAAGACTCCACAGAATTCTGAGTTACCCGAAATCCCAGCAAATATTTTCTCACCCAATCTTGATGATACCTAGCGGTGAAGATCAGTACACCAATCCCACTTGGTTCCCCAAATTTCATTCTTCTTGGTTAAAGCGTTCGATTGCAGTAACAGTTTGAATTTTTAAGTTTCAATCTGTTTCCTTCTATAGGGATAGATACAGTTGGAACTCTAAATCAAACACGGTTTGTTGTAGCTCCTTGAAACTTCACACAGTGAATTAGTTCTCTGTACCCTCTGAAGGTTCTGTTCCTTCTTGAAGTACAAAGAAGGAAAAGCAGGAAATGAACAATTTCATTTGAAAGTGGTGGCCAAGACTCCACAGAATTCCGAGTTTCCTGAAATCCCAGCAAATGTTTTCTCCCCCAATCTTGATGATACCTTGTGGTAATGATCAGTACACCAATCCTACTCATCTCCCCAGAGTTCATCGTTCTAGGTGGAAGCGTTTGTTTTCAGTAAAAGTTTGAATTACCAGGTTTCAATCTGTTTTCTCCTATACTGATAGATGACATTGGAAGTCTAAATCAAACATAGTTTGTGCTAGCTCCTTGAAACTTCACTCAGTGAATTAGTTCTCTGTACACTCTGAAGGTTCTGTTCCTTCATGTAGTACAATGAAGGAAAGGCAGGGAATGAACAATTTCATTTGAAAGCGGTGGCCAAGACTCCACAGAATTCCGAGGTTCCGGAAATCTCAGCAAAAATTCTTTCACCCAATCTTGATGATACTTGGCGGTAATGATCAGAACATCAGTTCTACTTGTGTTCCCAGAGTTCATTGTTCTGGTTTGACTTGTTCGTTTTCAGTAAATGTTTGAATTATTAGGTTTCACTCTGTTTTCGCCTATAGTGATAAATGCATTTGGAACTCTAAAACAAACATAGTTTGTGCTAGATGCATGAAACTTGACACACTGAATTCATTCTCAGTTCGCTCTCAATGTTGCATTCCCACATGGAGTAGATCGAAAGATAGGCATGCAATGAACACTTTCATTTGAATGCGGTGGCCAGGACTCCACAGAATTCAGATTTTCCTGAAATCCCAGCAAACATTTTCTCACCCAATCTTGATGATACCTAAAGGTAATGATCAGTACACCAATCCCACTTGCTTCCCCAAATTTCGTTCTTCTAGGTTGAAGCCTTCGTGTGCAGTAACAGTTGGAATTTTCAGGTTTCACTCTATTTTCGCCTATAGTGATAGATGCAGGTGGAACTCTAAAGCAAACATAGTTCGTGCTGGATGCATGAAAATTCACACACTGAATTCATTCTCAGTGTGCTCTCAATGTTGTATTGCCTCTTGTAGTAGATCGAAGGAAAGGCATGCAATGAACACTTTCAATTGAAAGCGTTTGAAAAGACTCCACAGAATTCTGAGTTTCCCGAAATCCCAGCAAATATTTTCTCACCCAATCTTGATGATACCCAGCGGTGAAGATCAGTACACCAATCCCACTTGGTTCCCCAAATTTCATTCTTCTAGGTTAAAGCGTTCGATTGCAGTAACAGTTTGAATTTTTAAGTTTCAATCTGTTTCCTTCTATAGGGATAGATACAGTTGGAACTCTAAATCAAACACGGTTTGTTGTAGCTCCTTGAAACTTCACACAGTGAATTAGTTCTCTGTACACTCTGAAGGTTCTGTTCCTTCTTGAAGTACAATGAAGGAAAAGCAGGAAATGAACAATTTCATTTGAAAGCGGTGGCCAAGACTCCACAGAATTCCGAGGTTCCGGAAATACCAGCAAATGTTTTCTCCTCCAATCTTGATGATACCTTGTGGTAATGATCAGTACACCAATCCTACTCATCTCCCCAGAGTTCATCGTTCTGGTGGAAGCGTTTGTTTTCAGTAAAAGTTTGAATTATTAGGTTTCAATCTGTTTTCTCCTATACTGATAGATGACATTGGAAGTCTAAATCAAACATAGTTTGTGCTAGCTCCTTGAAACTTCACTCAGTGAATTAGTTCTTTATACACTCTGAAGGTTCTGTTCCTTCATGAAGTACAACGAACGAAAGGCAGGGAATGAACAATTTCATTTGAAAGCGGTGGCCACGTCTCCAAAGAATTACGAGGTTCCGGAAATCTCAGCAAATATTCTTTCACCCAATCTTGATGATACTTGGCGGTAATGATCAGAACATCAGTCCTACTTGTGTTCCCAGAGTTCATTGTTCTGGTTTGAAGCGTTCGTTTTCAGTAAATGTTTGAATTATTAGGTTTCACTCTGTTTTCGCCTATAGTGGTAAATGCAGTTGGAACTCTAAAACAAACATAGTTTGTGCTACATGCATGAAACTTGACACACTGAATTCACTCTCAGTTCGCTCTCAATGTTGCATTCCCACTTGTAGTAGATCGAAAGAAAGGCATGCAATGAACACTTTCATTTGAATGCGGTGGCCAAGGCTCCACAGGATTCCGACTTTCCTGAAATCCCAGCAAACATTTTCTCACCCAATCTTGATGATACGTAAAGGTAATGATCAGTACACCAATCCCACTTGCTTCCCCAAATTTCGTTCTTCTAGGTTGAAGCGTTCGTGTGCAGTAACAGTTGGAATTTTCAGGTTTCACTCTATTTTCGCCTATAGTGATAGATGCAGGTGGAACTCTAAAGCAAACATAGTTTGTGCTAGATGCATGAAACTTCACACACTGAATTCATTCTCAGTGCGCTCTCAATGTTGTATTGCCTCTTGTAGTAGATCGAAGGAAAGGCATGCAATGAACACTTTCATTTGAAAGCGTTGGAAAAGACTCCACAGAATTCTGAGTTACCCGAAATCCCAGCAAATATTTTCTCACCCAAACTTGATGATACCTAGCGGTGAAGATCAATACACCAATAACACTTGGTTCCCCAAATTTCATTCTTCTACGTTAAAGCGTTCGATTGCAGTAACAGTTTGAATTTTTAAGTTTCAATCTGTTTCCTTCTATAGGGATAGATTCAGTTGGAACTCTAAATCAAACACGGTTTGTTGTAGCTCCTTGAAACTTCACACAGTGAATTAGTTCTCTGTACCCTCTGAAGGTTCTGTTCCTTCTTGAAGTACAAAGAAGGAAAATCAGGAAATGAACAATTTCATTTGAAAGTGGTGGCCAAGACTCCACAGAATTCCGAGTTTCCTGAAATCCCATCAAATGTTTTCTCCCCCAACCTTGATGATACCTTGTGGTAATGATCAGTACACCAATCCTACTCATCTCCCCAGAGTTAATCGTTCTAGGTGGAAGCGTTTGTTTTCAGTAAATGTTTCAATTACTAGGTTTCAATCTGTTTTCTCCTATACTGATAGATGACATTGGAAGTCTAAATCAAACATAGTTTGTGCTAGCTCCTTGAAACTTCACTCAGTGAATTAGTTCTCTGTACACTCTGAAGGTTCTGTTCCTTCATGAAGTACAACGAAGGAAAGGCAGGGAATGAACAATTTCATTTGAAAGCGGTTGCCAAGACTCCACAGAATTCCGAGGTTCCGGAAATCTCAGCAAATATTCTTTCACCCAATCTTGATGATACTTGGCGGTAATGATCAGAACATCAGTTCTACTTGTGTTCCCAGAGTTCATTGTTCTGGTTTGAAGCGTTCGTTTTCAGTAAATGTTTGAATTATTAGGTTTCACTCTGTTTTCGCCTATAGTGATAAATGCAGTTGGAACTCTAAAACAAACATAGTTTGTGCTAGATGCATGAAACTGGACACACTGAATTCATTCTCAGTTCGCTCTCAATGTTGCATTCCCACTTGTAGTAGATCGAAAGAAAGGCATGCAATGAACACTTTCATTCGAATGCGGTGGCCAAGACTCCACAGAATTCCGAATTTCCTGAAATCCCAGCAAACATTTTCTCACCCAATCTTGATGATACCTAAAGGTAATGATCAGTACACCAATCCCACTTGCTTCCCCAAATTTCGTTCTTCTAGGTTGAAGCATTCGTGTGCAGTAACAGTTGGAATTTTCAGGCTTCACTCTATTTTCGCCTATAGTGATAGATGCATTTGGAACTCTAAAGCAAACATACTTTGTGCTAGATGCATGAAACTTCACACACTGAATTCATTCTCAGTGCGCTCTCAATGTTGTATTGCCACTTGTAGTAGATCGAAGGAAAGGCATGCAATGAACACTTTCAATTGAAAGCGTTGGAAAAGACTCCACAGAATTCTGAGTTACCCGAAATCCCAGCAAATATTTTCTCACCCAATCTTGATGATACCCAGCGGTGAAGATCAGTACACCAATCCCACTTGGTTCCCCAAATTTCATTCTTCTAGGTTAAAGCGTTCGATTGCAGTAACAGTTTGAATTTTTAAGTTTCAATCTGTTTCCTTCTATAGGGATAGATACAGTTGGAACTCTAAATCAATCACGGTTTGTTGTAGCTCCTTGAAACTTCACACAGTGAATTAGTTCTCTGTACACTCTGAAGGTTCTGTTCCTTCTTGAAGTACAAAGAAGGAAAAGCATGAAATGAACAATTTCATTTGAAAGTGGTGGCCAAGACTCCACAGAATTCCGAGTTTCCTGAAATCCCAGCAAATGTTTTCTCCCCCAATCTTGATGATACCTTGTGGTAATGATCAGTACACCAATCCTACTCATCTCCCCAGAGTTCATCGTTCTAGGTGGAAGCGTTTGTTTTCAGTAAAAGTTTGAATTACTAGGTTTCAATCTGTTTTCTCCTATACTGATAGATGACATTGGAAGTCTAAATCAGACATAGTTTGTGCTAGCTCCTTGAAACTTCACTCAGTGAATTAGTTCTCTGTACACTCTGAAGGTTCTGTTCCTTCATGAAGTACAACGAAGTAAAGGCAGGGAATGAACAATTTCATTTGAAAGCGGTGGCCAAGACTCCACAGAATTCCGAGGTTCCGGAAACCTCAGCAAATATTCTTTCACCCAATCTTGATGATACTTGGCGGTAATGATCAGAACATCAGTCCTACTTGTGTTCCCAGAGTTCATTGTTGTGGTTTGAAGCGTTCGTTTTCAGTAAATGTTTGAATTATTAGGTTTCACTCTGTTTTCGCCTATAGTGATAAATGCAGTTGGAACTCTAAAACAAACATAGTTTGTGCTAGATGCATGAAACTTGACACACTGAATTCATTCTCAGTTCGCTCTCAATGTTGCATTCCCACTTGTAGTAGATCGAAAGAAAGGCATGCAATGAACACTTACATTCGAATGTGGTGGCCAAGACTCCACAGAATTCAGACTTTCCTGAAATCCCAGCAAATATTTTCTCACCCAATCTTGATGATACCTAAAGGTAATGATCAGTACACCAATCCCACTTGCTTCCCCAAATTTCGTTCTTCTAGGTTGAAGCCTTCGTGTGCAGTAACAGTTGGAATTTTCAGGTTTCACTCTATTTTCGCCTATAGTGATATATGCAGTTGGAACTCTAAAGCAAACATAGTTTGTGCTAGATGCATGAAACTTCACACACTGAATTCATTCTCAGTGCGCTCTCAATGTTGTATTGCCACTTTTAGTAGATAGAAGGAAAGGCATGCAATGAACACTTTCAATTGAAAGCATTGGAAAAGACTCCACAGAATTCTGAGATACCCGAAATCCCAGCAAATATTTTCTCACCCAATCTTGATGATACCCAGCGGTGGAGATCAGGACACCAATCCCACTTGGTTCCCCAAATTTCATTCTTCTAGGTTAAAGCGTTCGATTGCAGTAACAGTTTGAATTTTTAAGTTTCAATCTGTTTCCTTCTATAGGGATAGATACAGTTGGAACTCTAAATCAAACAGGGTTTGTTGTAGCTCCTTGAAACTTCACACAGTGAATTAGTTCTCTGTACACTCTGAAGGTTCTGTTCCTTCTTGAAGTACAAAGAAGGAAAAGCAGGAAATGAACAATTTCATTTGAAAGCGGTGGCCAAGACTCCACAGAATTCCGAGGTTCCGGAAATCCCAGCAAAAGTTTTCTCCCCCAATCTTGATGATACCTTGTGGTAATGATTAGTACACCAATCCTACTCATCTCCCCAGAGTTCATCGTTCTGGGGGAAGCGTTTGTTTTCAGTAAAAGTTTGAATTATTAGGTTTCAATCTGTTTTCTCCTATACTGATAGATGACATTGGAAGTCTAAATCAAACATAGTTTGTGCTAGCTCCTTGAAACTTCACTCAGTGAATTAGTTCTATGTACACTCTGAAGGTTCTGTTCCTTCATGAAGTACAACGAAGGAAAGGCAGGGAATGAACAATTTCATTTGAAAGCGGTGGCCAAGTCTCCAAAGAATTACGAGGTTCCGGAAATCTCAGCAAATATTCTTTCACCCAATCTTGATGATACTTGGCGGTAATGATCAGAACATCAGTCCTACTTGTGTTCCCAGAGTTCATTGTTCTGGTTTGAAGCGTTCGTTTTCAGTAAATGTTTGAATTATTAGGTTTCACTCTGTTTTCGCCTATAGTGGTAAATGCAGTTGGAACTCTAAAACAAACATAGTTTGTGCTACATGCATGAAACTTGACACACTGAATTCATTCTCAGTTCACTCTCAATGTTGCATTCCCACTTGTAGTAGATCGAAAGAAAGGCATGCAATGAACACTTTCATTTGAATGCGGTGGCCAAGACTCCACAGAATTCCGACTTTCCTGAAATCCCAGCGAACATTTTCTCACCCAATCTTGATGATACGTAAAGGTAATGATCAGTACACCAATCCCACTTGCTTCCCCAAATTTCGTTCTTCTAGGTTGAAGCGTTCGTGTGCAGTAACAGTTGGAATTTTCTGGTTTCACTCTATTTTCGCCTATAGTGATAGATGCAGTTGGAACTCTAAAGCAAACATAGTTTGTGCTAGATGCATGAAACTTCACACACTGAATTCATTCTCAGTGCGCTCTCAAGGTTGTATTGCCACTTGTAGTAGATCAAAGGAAAGGCTTGCAAAGAACTCTTTCAATTGAAAGCGTTGGAAAAGACTCCATAGAATTCTGAGTTACCCGAAATCCCAGCAAATATTTTCTCACCCAATCTTGATGATACCTAGCGGTGAAGATCAGTACACCAATCCCACTTGGTTCCCCAAATTTCATTCTTCTAGGTTAAAGCGTTCGATTGCAGTAACAGTTTGAATTCTTAAGTTTCAATCTGTTTCCTTCTATAGGGATAGATACAGTTGGAACTCTAAATCAAACACGGTTTGTTGTAGCTCCTTGAAACTTCACAAAGTGAATTAGTTCTCTGTACACTCTGAAGGTTCTGTTCCTTCTTGAAGTACAACGAAGGAAAAGCAGGAAATGAACAATTTCATTTGAAAGTGGTGGCCAAGACTCCACAGAATTCCGAGTTTCCTGAAATCCCAGCAAATGTTTTCTCCCCCAATCTTGATGATACCTTGTGGTAATGATCAGTACACCAATCCTACTCATCTCCCCAGAGTTCATCATTCTAGGTGGAAGTGTTTGTTTTCAGTAAAAGTTTGAATTATAAGGTTTCAATCTGTTTTCTCCTATACTGATAGATGACATTGGAAGTCTAAATCAAACATAGTTTGTGCTAGCTCCTTGAAACTTCACTCAGTGAATTAGTTCTCTGTACACTCTGAAGGTTCTGTTCCTTCATGAAGTACAACGAAGGAAAGGCAGGGAATGAACAATTTCATTTGAAAGCGGTTGCCAAGACTCCACAGAATTCCGAGGTTCCGGAAATCTCAGCACATATTCTTTCACACAATCTTGATGATACTTGGCGGTAATGATCAGAACATCAGTAATACTTGTGTTCCCAGGGTTCATTGTTCTGGTTTGAAGCGTTTGTTTTCAGTTAATGTTTGAATTATTAGGTTTCACTCTGTTTTCGCCTATAGTGATAAATGCAGTTGGAACTCTAAAACAAACATAGTTTGTGCTAGATGCATGAAACTTGACACACTGAATTCATTCTCAGTTCGCTCTCAATGTTGCATTCCCACTTGTAGTAGATCCAAAGAAAGGCATGCAATGAACACATTCATTCGAATGCAGTGGCCAAGACTCCACAGAATTCCGAGTTTCCTGAAATCCCAGCAAATGTTTTCTCCCCCAATCTTGATGATACCTTGTGGTAATGATCAGTATACCAATCCCACTTGCTTACCCAAATTTCGTTCTTCTGGGTTGAAGCGTTCGTGTGCAGTAACAGTTGGAATTTTCAGGTTTCACTCTATTTTCGCCTATAGTGATAGATGCAGTTGGAACTCTAAAGCAAACATAGATTGTGCTAGATGCATGAAACTTCACACACTGAATTCATTATCCGTGCGCTCTCAATGTTGTATTGCCACTTGTAGTAGATCGAAGGAAAGGCATGCAATGAACACTTTCAATTGAAAGCGTTGGAAAAGACTCCACTGAATTCTGAGTTACCCGAAACCCCAGCAAATATTTTCTCACCCAAACTTGATGATACCGAGCGGTGAGGATCAGTACACCAATCCCACTTGGTTCCCCAAATTTCATTCTTCTAGGTTAAAGCGTTCGATAGCAGTAACAGTTTGAATTTTTAAGTTTCAATCTGTTTCCTTCTATAGGGATAGATACAGTTGGAACTCTAAATCAAACACGGTTTGTTCTAGCTCCTTGAAATTTCACACAGTGAATTAGTTCTCTGTACACTCTGAAGGTTCTGTTCCTTCTTGAAGTACAATGAAGGAAAAGCAGGATATGAACAATTTCATTTGAAAGTGGTGGCCAAGACTCCACAGAATTCCGAGTTTCCTGAAATCCCAGCAAATATTTTCTCAACCAATCTTGATGATACCTAAAGGTAATGATCAGTACACCAATCACACTTGCTTCCCCAAATTTCGTTCTTCTAGGTTGAAGCATTCGTGTGCAGTAACAGTGGGAACTTTCAGGTTTCACTCTATTTTCGCCTATAGTGATAGAGGCAGTTGGAACTCTAAAGCAAACATAGTTTGTGCTAGATGCATGAAACTTCACACACTGAATTCATTCTCAGTGCACTCTCAATGTTGTATTGCCACTTGTAGTAGATCGAAGGAAAGGCATGCAATGAACACTTTCAATTGAAAGCGTTGGAAAAGACTCCACAGAATTCTGAGTTACCCGAAATCCCAGCAAATATTTTCTCACCCAATCTTGATGATACCCAGCGGTGAAGATCAGTACACCAATCCCACTTGGTTCCCCAAATTTCATTCTTCTAGGTTAAAGCGTTCGATTGCAGTAACAGTTTGAATTTTTAAGTTTCAATCTGTTTCCTTCTATAGGGATAGATACAGTTGGAACTCTAAATCAATCACGGTTTGTTGTAGCTCCTTGAAACTTCACACAGTGAATTAGTTCTCTGTACACTCTGAAGGTTCTGTTCCTTCTTGAAGTACAAAGAAGGAAAAGCATGAAATGAACAATTTCATTTGAAAGTGGTGGCCAAGACTCCACAGAATTCCGAGTTTCCTGAAATCCCAGCAAATGTTTTCTCCCCCAATCTTGATGATACCTTGTGGTAATGATCAGTACACCAATCCTACTCATCTCCCCAGAGTTCATCGTTCTAGGTGGAAGCGTTTGTTTTCAGTAAAAGTTTGAATTACTAGGTTTCAATCTGTTTTCTCCTATACTGATAGATGACATTGGAAGTCTAAATCAAACATAGTTTGTGCTAGCTCCTTGAAACTTCACTCAGTGAATTAGTTCTCTGTACACTCTGAAGGTTCTGTTCCTTCATGAAGTACAACGAAGTAAAGGCAGGGAATGAACAATTTCATTTGAAAGCGGTGGCCAAGACTCCACAGAATTCCGAGGTTCCGGAAACCTCAGCAAATATTCTTTCACCCAATCTTGATGATACTTGGCGGTAATGATCAGAACATCAGTCCTACTTGTGTTCCCAGAGTTCATTGTTGTGGTTTGAAGCGTTCGTTTTCAGTAAATGTTTGAATTATTAGGTTTCACTCTGTTTTCGCCTATAGTGATAAATGCAGTTGGAACTCTAAAACAAACATAGTTTGTGCTAGATGCATGAAACTTGACACACTGAATTCATTCTCAGTTCGCTCTCAATGTTGCATTCCCACTTGTAGTAGATCGAAAGAAAGGCATGCAATGAACACTTACATTCGAATGTGGTGGCCAAGACTCCACAGAATTCCGACTTTCCTGAAATCCCAGCAAACATTTTCTCACCCAATCTTGATGATACCTAAAGGTAATGATCAGTACACCAATCCCACTTGCTTCCCCAAATTTCGTTCTTCTAGGTTGAAGCCTTCGTGTGCAGTAACAGTTGGAATTTTCAGGTTTCACTCTATTTTCGCCTATAGTGATAGATGCAGTTGGAACTCTAAAGCAAACATAGTTTGTGCTAGATGCATGAAACTTCACACACTGAATTCATTCTCAGTGCGCTCTCAATGTTGTATTGCCACTTGTAGTAGATCGAAGGAAAGGCATGCAATGAACACTTTCAATTGAAAGCATTGGAAAAGACTCCACAGAATTCTGAGATACCCGAAATCCCAGCAAATATTTTCTCACCCAATCTTGATGATACCCAGCGGTGGAGATCAGGACACCAATCCCACTTGGTTCCCCAAATTTCATTCTTCTAGGTTAAAGCGTTCGATTGCAGTAACAGTTTGAATTTTTAAGTTTCAATCTGTTTCCTTCTATAGGGATAGATACAGTTGGAACTCTAAATCAAACAGGGTTTGTTGTAGCTCCTTGAAACTTCACACAGTGAATTAGTTCTCTGTACACTCTGAAGGTTCTGTTCCTTCTTGAAGTACAAAGAAGGAAAAGCAGGAAATGAACAATTTCATTTGAAAGCGGTGGCCAAGACTCCACAGAATTCCGAGGTTCCGGAAATCCCAGCAAAAGTTTTCTCCCCCAATCTTGATGATACCTTGTGGTAATGATTAGTACACCAATCCTACTCATCTCCCCAGAGTTCATCGTTCTGAGGGAAGCGTTTGTTTTCAGTAAAAGTTTGAATTATTAGGTTTCAATCTGTTTTCTCCTATACTGATAGATGACATTGGAAGTCTAAATCAAACATAGTTTGTGCTAGCTCCTTGAAACTTCACTCAGTGAATTAGTTCTCTGTACACTCTGAAGGTTCTGTTCCTTCATGAAGTACAACGAAGGAAAGGCAGGGAATGAACAATTTCATTTGAAAGCGGTGGCCAAGTCTCCACAGAATTACGAGGTTCCGGAAATCTCAGCAAATATTCTTTCACCCAATCTTGATGATACTTGGCGGTAATGATCAGAACATCAGTCCTACTTGTGTTCCCAGAGTTCATTGTTCTGGTTTGAAGCGTTCGTTTTCAGTAAATGTTTGAATTATTAGGTTTCACTCTGTTTTCGCCTATAGTGGTAAATGCAGTTGGAACTCTAAAACAAACATAGTTTGTGCTACATGCATGAAACTTGACACACTGAATTCATTCTCAGTTCACTCTCAATGTTGCATTCCCACTTGTAGTAGATCGAAAGAAAGGCATGCAATGAACACTTTCATTCGAATGCGGTGGCCAAGACTCCACAGAATTCCGACTTTCCTGAAATCCCAGCAAACATTTTCTCACCCAATCTTGATGATACGTAAAGGTAATGATCAGTACACCAATCCCACTTGCTTCCCCAAATTTCGTTCTTCTAGGTTGAAGCGTTCGTGTGCAGTAACAGTTGGAATTTTCAGGTTTCACTCTATTTTCGCCTATAGTGATAGATGCAGTTGGAACTCTAAAGCAAACATAGTTTGTGCTAGATGCATGAAACTTCACACACTGAATTCATTCTCAGTGCGCTCTCAATGTTGTATTGCCACTTGTAGTAGATCGAAGGAAAGGCTTGCAATGAACACTTTCAATTGAAAGCGTTGGAAAAGACTCCACAGAATTCTGAGTTACCCGAAATCCCAGCAAATATTTTCTCACCCAATCTTGATGATACCTAGCGGTGAAGATCAGTACACCAATCCCACTTGGTTCCCCAAATTTCATTCTTCTAGGTTAAAGCGTTCGATTGCAGTAACAGTTTGAATTTTTAAGTTTCAATCTGTTTCCTTCTATAGGGATAGATACAGTTGGAACTCTAAATCAAACACGGTTTGTTGTAGCTCCTTGAAACTTCACACAGTGAATTAGTTCTCTGTACACTCTGAAGGTTCTGTTCCTTCTTGAAGTACAACGAAGGAAAAGCAGGAAATGAACAATTTCATTTGAAAGTGGTGGCCAAGACTCCACAGAATTCCGAGTTTCCTGAAATCCCAGCAAATGTTTTCTCCCCCAATCTTGATGATACCTTGTGGTAATGATCAGTACACCAATCCTACTCATCTCCCCAGAGTTCATCATTCTAGGTGGAAGTGTTTGTTTTCAGTAAAAGTTTGAATTATAAGGTTTCAATCTGTTTTCTCCTATACTGATAGATGACATTGGAAGTCTAAATCAAACATAGTTTGTGCTAGCTCCTTGAAACTTCACTCAGTGAATTAGTTCTCTGTACACTCTGAAGGTTCTGTTCCTTCATGAAGTACAACGAAGGAAAGGCAGGGAATGAACAATTTCATTTGAAAGCGGTGGCCAAGACTCCACAGAATTCCGAGGTTCCGGAAATCTCAGCACATATTCTTTCACCCAATCTTGATGATACTTGGCGGTAATGATCAGAACATCAGTCCTACTTGTGTTCCCAGGGTTCATTGTTCTGGTTTGAAGCGTTCGTTTTCAGTAAATGTTTGAATTATTAGGTTTCACTCTTTTTTCGCCTATAGTGATAAATGCAGTTGGAACTCTAAAACAAACATAGTTTGTGCTAGATGCATGAAACTTGACACACTGAATTCATTCTCAGTTCGCTCTCAATGTTGCATTCCCACTTGTAGTAGATCCAAAGAAAGGCATGCAATGAACACATTCATTCGAATGCGGTGGCCAAGACTCCACAGAATTCCGAGTTTCCTGAAATCCCAGCAAATGTTTTCTCCCCCAATCTTGATGATACCTTGTGGTAATGATCAGTACACCAATCCCACTTGCTTACCCAAATTTCGTTCTTCTGGGTTGAAGCGTTCGTGTGCAGTAACAGTTGGAATTTTCAGGTTTCACTCTATTTTCGCCTATAGTGATAGATGCAGTTGGAACTCTAAAGCAAACATAGTTTGTGCTAGATGCATGAAACTTCACACACTGAATTCATTCTCAGTGCGCTCTCAATGTTGTATTGCCACTTGTAGTAGATCGAAGGAAAGGCATGCAATGAACACTTTCAATTGAAAGCGTTGGAAAAGACTCCACAGAATTCTGAGTTACCCGAAACCCCAGCAAATATTTTCTCACCCAAACTTGATGATACCGAGCGGTGAGGATCAGTACACCAATCCCACTTGGTTCCCCAAATTTCATTCTTCTAGGTTAAAGCGTTCGATAGCAGTAACAGTTTGAATTTTTAAGTTTCAATCTGTTTCCTTCTATAGGGATAGATACAGTTGGAACTCTAAATCAAACACGGTTTGTTCTAGCTCCTTGAAATTTCACACAGTGAATTAGTTCTCTGTACACTCTGAAGGTTCTGTTCCTTCTTGAAGTACAATGAAGGAAAAGCAGGATATGAACAATTTCATTTGAAAGTGGTGGCCAAGACTCCACAGAATTCCGAGTTTCCTGAAATCCCAGCAAATATTTTCTCAACCAATCTTGATGATACCTAAAGGTAATGATCAGTACACCAATCCCACTTGCTTCCCCAAATTTCGTTCTTCTAGGTTGAAGCATTCGTGTGCAGTAACAGTGGGAACTTTCAGGTTTCACTCTATTTTCGCCTATAGTGATAGAGGCAGTTGGAACTCTAAAGCAAACATAGTTTGTGCTAGATGCATGAAACTTCACACACTGAATTCATTCTCAGTGCACTCTCAATGTTGTATTGCCACTTGTAGTAGATCGAAGGAAAGGCATGCAATGAACACTTTCAATTGAAAGCGTTGGAAAAGACTCCACAGAATTCTGAGTTACCCGAAATCCCAGCAAATATTTTCTCACCCAATCTTGATGATACCTAGCGGTGAAGATCAGTACACCAATCCCACTTGGTTCCCCAAATTTCATTCTTCTAGGTTAAAGCGTTCGATTGCAGTAACAGTTTGAATTTTTAAGTTTCAATCTGTTTCCTTCTATAGGGATAGATACAGTTGGAACTCTAAATCAAACACGGTTTGTTGTAGCTCCTTGAAACTTCACACAGTGAATTAGTTCTCTGTACACTCTGAAGGTTCTGTTCCTTCTTGAAGTACAAGGAAGGAAAAGCAGGAAATGAACAATTTCATTTGAAAGTGGTGGCCAAGACTCCACAGAATTCCGAGTTTCCTGAAATCCCAGCAAATGTTTTCTCCCCCAATCTTGATGATACCTTGTGGTAATGATCAGTACACCAATCCTACTCATCTCCCCAGAGTTCATCGTTCTAGGTGGAAGCGTTTGTTTTCAGTAAAAGTTTGAATTATTAGGTTTCAATCTGTTTTCTCCTATACTGATAGATGACATTGGAAGTCTAAATCAAACATAGTTTGTGCTAGCTCCTTGAAACTTCACTCAGTGAATTAGTTCTCTGTACACTCTGAAGGTTCTGTTCCTTCATGAAGTACAACGAAGGAAAGGCAGGGAATGAACAATTTCATTTGAAAGCGGTGGCCAAGACTCCACAGAATTCCGAGGTTCCGGAAATCTCAGCAAATATTCTTTCACCCAATCTTGATGATACTTGGCGGTAATGATCAGAACATCAGTCCTACTTGTGTTCCCAGAGTTCATTGTTCTGGTTTGAAGTGTTCGTTTTCAGTAAATGTTTGAATTATTAGGTTTCACTCTGTTTTCGCCTATAGTGATAAATGCAGTTGGAACTCTAAAACAAACATAGTTTGTGCTAGATGCATGAAACTTGACACACTGAATTCATTCTCAGTTCGCTCTCAATGTTGCATTCCCACTTGTAGTAGATCGAAAGAAAGGCATGCAATGAACACTTTAATTGGAATGCAGTGGCCAAGACTCCACAGAATTCCGAATTTCCTGAAATCCCAGCAAACATTTTCTCACCCAATCTTGATGATACCTAAAGGTAATGATCAGTACACCAATCCCACTTGCTTCCCCAAATTTCGTTCTTCTAGGTTGAAGCGTTCGTGTGCAGTAACAGTTGGAATTTTCAGGTTTCACTCTATTTTCGCCTATAGTGATAGATGCAGTTGGAACTCTAAAGCAAACATAGTTTGTGCTAGATGCATGAAACTTCACACACTGAATTCATTCTCAGTGCGCTCTCAATGTTGTATTGCCACTTGTAGTAGATCGAAGGAAAGGCATGCAATGAACACTTTCAATTGAAAGCGTTGGAAAAGACTCCACAGAATTCTGAGTTACCCGAAATCCCAGCAAATATTTTCTCACCCAATCTTGATGATACCTAGCGGTGAAGATCAGTACACCAATCCCACTTGGTTCCCCAAATTTCATTCTTCTAGGTTAAAGCGTTCGATTGCAGTAACAGTTTGAATTTTTAAGTTTCAATCTGTTTCCTTCTATAGGGATAGATACAGTTGGAACTCTAAATCAAACACGGTTTGTTGTAGCTCCTTGAAACTTCACACAGTGAATTAGTTCTCTGTACACTCTGAAGGTTCTGTTCCTTCTTGAAGTACAAAGAAGGAAAAGCAGGAAATGAACAATTTCATTTGAAAGTGGTGGCCAAGACTCCACAGAATTCCGAGTTTCCTGAAATCCCAGCAAATGTTTTCTCCCCCAATCTTGATGATACCTTGTGGTAATGATCAGTACACCAATCCTACTCATCTCCCCAGAGTTCATCGTTCTAGGTTGAAGCGTTTGTTTTCAGTAAAAGTTTGAATTATTAGGTTTCAATCTGTTTTCTCCTATACTGATAGATGACATTGGAAGTCTAAATCAAACATAGTTTGTGCTAGCTCCTTGAAACTTCACTCAGTGAATTAGTTCTCTGTACACTCTGAAGGTTCTGTTCCTTCATGAAGTACAACGAAGGAAAGGCAGGGAATGAACAATTTCATTTGAAAGCGGTGGCCAAGACTCCACAGAATTCCGAGGTTTCGGAAATCTCAGCAAATATTCTTTCCCCCAATCTTGATGATACTTGGCGGTAATGATCAGAACATCAGTCCTACTTGTGTTCCCAGAGTTCATTGTTCTGGTTTGAAGCGTTCGTTTTCAGTAAATGTTTGAATTATTAGGTTTCACTCTGTTTTCGCCTATAGTGATAAATGCAGTTGGAACTCTAAAACAAACATAGTTTGTGCTAGATGCATGAAACTTGACACACTGAATTCATTCTCAGTTCGCTCTCAATGTTGCATTCCCACTTGTAGTAGATCGAAAGAAAGGCATGCAATGAACACTTTCATTCCAATGCGGTGGCCAAGACTCCACAGAATTTCGTATTTCCTGAAATCCCAGCAAACATTTTCTCATCCAATCTTGATGATACCTAAAGGTAATGATCAGTACACCAATCCCACTTGCTTCCCCAAATTTCGTTCTTCTAGGTTGAAGCGTTCGTGTGCAGTAACAGTTGGAATTTTCAGGTTTCACTCTATTTTCGCCTATAGTGATAGATGCAGTTGGAACTCTAAAGCAAACATAGTTTGTGCTAGATGCATGAAACTTCACACACTGAATTCATTCTCAGTGCGCTCTCAATGTTGTATTGCCACTTGTAGTAGATCGAAGGAAAGGCATGCAATGAACACTTTCATTTGAAAGCGTTGGACAAGACTCCACAGAATTCTGAGTTACCCGAAATCCAAGCAAATATTTTCTCACCCAATCTTGATGATAACTAGTGGTGAGAATCCCACTTGGTTCCCCAAATTTCGTTCTTCTAGGTTGAAGCGTTCGTGTGCAGTAACAGTTGGAATTTTCAGGTTTCACTCTATTTTCGCCTATAGTGATAGATGCAGTTGGAACTCTAAAGCAAACATAGTTTGTGCTAGATGCATGAAACTTCACACACTGAATTCATTCTCAGTGCGCTCTCAATGTTGTATTGCCACTTGTAGTAGATCGAAGGAAAGGCATGCAATGAACACTTTCAATTGAAAGCGTTGGAAAAGACTCCACAGAATTCTGAGTTACCCGAAACCCCAGCAAATATTTTCTCACCCAATCTTGATGATACCTAGCGGTGAAGATCAGTACACCAATCCCACTTGGTTCCCCAAATGTCATTCTTCTGGGTTAAAGCGTTCAATTGCAGTAACAGTTTGAATTTTTAAGTTTCAATCTGTTTCCTTCTATAGGGATAGATACAGTTGGAACTCTAAATCAAACACGGTTTGTTCTAGCTCCTTGAAACTTCACACAGTGAATTAGTTCTCTGTACACTCTGAAGGTTCTGTTCCTTCTTGAAGTACAATGAAGGAAAAGCAGGAAATGAACAATTTCATTTGAAAGTGGTGGCCAAGACTCCACAGAATTCCGAGTTTCCTGAAATCCCAGCAAATGTTTTCTCCCCCAATCTTGATGATACCTTGTGGTAATGATCAGTACACCAATCCTACTCATCTCCCCAGAGTTCATCGTTCTAGGTGGAAGCGTTTGTTTTCAGTAAAAGTTTGAATTATTAGGTTTCAATCTGTTTTCTCCTATACTGATAGATGACATTGGAAGTCTAAATCAAACATAGTTTGTGCTAGCTCCTTGAAACTTCACTCAGTGAATTAGTTCTCTGTACACTCTGAAGGTTCTGTTCCTTCATGAAGTACAACGAAGGAAAGGCAGGGAATGAACAATTTCATTTGAAAGCGGTGGCCAAGACTCCACAGAATTCCGAGGTTCCGGAAATCTCAGCAAATATTCTTTCACCCAATCTTGATGATACTTGGCGGTAATGATCAGAACATCAGTCCTACTTGTGTTCCCAGAGTTCATTGTTCTGGTTTGAAGCGTTCGTTTTCAGTAAATGTTTGAATTATTAGGTTTCACTCTGTTTTCGCCTATAGTGATAAATGCAGTTGGAACTCTAAAACAAACATAGTTTGTGCTAGATGCATGAAACTTGACACACTGAATTCATTCTCAGTTCGCTCTCAATGTTGCATTCCCACTTGTAGTAGATCGAAAGAAAGGCATGCAATGAACACTTTCATTCGAATGCGGTGGCCAAGACTCCACAGAATTCCGAATTTCCTGAAATCCCAGCAAACATTTTCTCACCCAATCTTGATGATACCTAAAGGTAATGATCAGTACACCAATCCCACTTGCTTCCCCAAATTTCGTTCTTCTAGGTTGAAGCGTTCGTGTGCAGTAACAGTTGGAATTTTCAGGTTTCACTCTATTTTCGCCTATAGTGATAGATGCAGTTGGAACTCTAAAGCAAACATAGTTTGTGCTAGATGCATGAAACTTCACACACTGAATTCATTCTCAGTGCGCTCTCAATGTTGTATTGCCACTTGTAGTAGATCGAAGGAAAGGCATGCAATGAACACTTTCAATTGAAAGCGTTGGAAAAGACTCCACAGAATTCTGAGTTACCCGAAATCCCAGCAAATATTTTCTCCCCCAATCTTGATGATACCTTGTGGTAATGATCAGTACACCAATCCTACTCATCTCCCCAGAGTTCATCGTTCTAGGTTGAAGCGTTTGTTTGCAGTAAAAGTTTGAATTTTTAGGTTTCAATCTGTTTTCTCCTATACTGATAGATGACATTGGAAGTCTAAATCAAACATAGTTTGTGCTAGCTCCTTGAAACTTCACTCAGTGAATTAGTTCTCTGTACACTCTGAAGGTTCTGTTCCTTCATGAAGTACAACGAAGGAAAGGCAGGGAATGAACAATTTCATTTGAAAGCGGTGGCCAAGACTCCACAGAATTCCGAGGTTCCGGAAATCTCAGCAAATATTCTTTCACCCAATCTTGATGATACTTGGCGGTAATGATCAGAACATCAGTCCTACTTGTGTTCCCAGAGTTCATTGTTCTGGTTTGAAGCGTTCGTTTTCAGTAAATGTTTGAATTATTAGGTTTCACTCTGTTTTCGCCTATAGTGATAAATGCAGTTGGAACTCTAAAACAAACATAGTTTGTGCTAGATGCATGAAACTTGACACACTGAATTCATTCTCAGTTCGCTCTCAATGTTGCATTCCCACTTGTAGTAGATCGAAAGAAAGGCATGCAATGAACACTTTCATTCGAATGCGGTGGCCAAGACTCCACAGAATTCCGAATTTCCTGAAATCCCAGCAAACATTTTCTCACCCAATCTTGATGATACCTAAAGGTAATGATCAGTACACCAATCCCACTTGCTTCCCCAAATTTCGTTCTTCTAGGTTGAAGCCTTCGTGTGCAGTAACAGTTGGAATTTTCAGGTTTCACTCTATTTTCGCCTATAGTGATAGATGCAGTTGGAACTCTAAAGCAAACATACTTTGTGCTAGATGCATGAAACTTCACACACTGAATTCATTCTCAGTGCGCTCTCAATGTTGTATTGCCACTTGTAGTAGATCGAAGGAAAGGCATGCAATGAACACTTTCAATTGAAAGCGTTGGAAAAGACTCCACAGAATTCTGAGTTACCCGAAATCCCAGCAAATATTTTCTCACCCAATCTTGATGATACCTAGCGGTGAAGATCAGTACACCAATCCCACTTGGTTCCCCAAATTTCATTCTTCTAGGTTAAAGCGTTCGATTGCAGTAACAGTTTGAATTTTTAAGTTTCAATCTGTTTCCTTCTATAGGGATAGATACAGTTGGAACTCTAAATCAAACACGGTTTGTTGTAGCTCCTTGAAACTTCACACAGTGAATTAGTTCTCTGTACACTCTGAAGGTTCTGTTCCTTCTTGAAGTACAAGAAGGAAAAGCAGGAAATGAACAATTTCATTTGAAAGTGGTGGCCAAGACTCCACAGAATTCCGAGTTTCCTGAAATCCCAGCAAATGTTTTCTCCCCCAATCTTGATGATACCTTGTGGTAATGATCAGTACACCAATCCTACTCATCTCCCCAGAGTTCATCGTTCTAGGTTGAAGCGTTTGTTTTCAGTAAAAGTTTGAATTATTAGGTTTCAATCTGTTTTCTCCTATACTGATAGATGACATTGGAAGTCTAAATCAAACATAGTTTGTGCTAGCTCCTTGAAAC
Source organism: Marmota monax (assembly GCF_021218885.2). NCBI lineage: Eukaryota > Metazoa > Chordata > Mammalia > Rodentia > Sciuridae > Marmota > Marmota monax. Next base: position 150,501 of record NW_026692624.1, read on the forward strand.
TTCACTCAGTGAATTAGTTCTCTGTACACTCTGAAGGTTCTGTTCCTTCATGAAGTACAACGAAGGAAAGGCAGGGAATGAACAATTTCATTTGAAAGCGGTGGCCAAGACTCCACAGAATTCCGAGGTTCCGGAAATCTCAGCAAATATTCTTTCACCCAATCTTGATGATACTTGGCGGTAATGATCAGAACATCAGTCCTACTTGTGTTCCCAGAGTTCATTGTTCTGGTTTGAAGCGTTCGTTTTCAGTAAATGTTTGAATTATTAGGTTTCACTCTGTTTTCGCCTATAGTGATAAATGCAGTTGGAACTCTAAAACAAACATAGTTTGTGCTAGATGCATGAAACTTGACACACTGAATTCATTCTCAGTTCGCTCTCAATGTTGCATTCCCACTTGTAGTAGATCGAAAGAAAGGCATGCAATGAACACTTTCATTCGAATGCGGTGGCCAAGACTCCACAGAATTCCGAATTTCCTGAAATCCCAGCAAACATTTTCTCACCCAATCTTGATGATACCTAAAGGTAATGATCAGTACACCAATCCCAATGCTTCCCCAAATTTCGTTCTTCTAGGTTGAAGCGTTCGTGTGCAGTAACAGTTGGAATTTTCAGGTTTCACTCTATTTTCGCCTATAGTGATAGATGACATTGGAACTCTAAAGCAAACATAGTTTGTGCTAGATGCATGAAACTTCACACACTGAATTCATTCTCAGTGCGCTCTCAATGTTGTATTGCCACTTGTAGTAGAACGAAGGAAAGGCATGCAATGAACACTTTCAATTGAAAGCGGTGGCCAAGACTCCACAGAATTCCGAATTTCCTGAAATCCCAGCAAACATTTTCTCACCCAATCTTGATGATACCTAAAGGTAATGATCAGTACACCAATCCCACTTGCTTCCCCAAATTTCGTTCTTCTAGGTTAAAGCGTTCGTGTGCAGTAACATTTGGAATTTTCAGGTTTCACTCTATTTTCGCCTATAGTGATAGATGCAGTTGGAACTCTAAAGCAAACATAGTTTTTGCTAGATGCATGAAACTTCACACACTGAATTCATTCTCAGTGCGCTCTCAATGTTGTATTGCCACTTGTAGTAGATCGAAGGAAAGGCATGCAATGAACACTTTCAATTGAAAGCGTTGGAAAAGACTCCACAGAATTCTGAGTTCCCCGAAATCCCAGCAAATGTTTTCTCCCCCAATCTTGATGATACCTTGTGGTAATGATCAGTACACCAATCCTACTCATCTCCCCAGAGTTCATCGTTCTAGGTTGAAGCGTTTGTTTTCAGTAAAAGTTTGAATTATTAGGTTTCAATCTGTTTTCTCCTATACTGATAGATGACATTGGAAGTCTAAATCAAACATAGTTTGTGCTAGCTCCTTGAAACTTCACTCAGTGAATTAGTTCTCTGTACACTCTGAAGGTTCTGTTCCTTCATGAAGTACAACGAAGGAAAGGCAGGGAATGAACAATTTCATTTGAAAGCGGTGGCCAAGACTCCACAGAATTCCAAGGTTCCGGAAATCTCAGCAAATATTCTTTCACCCAATCTTGATGATACTTGGCGGTAATGATCAGAACATCAGTCCTACTTGTGTTCCCAGAGTTCATTGTTCTGGTTTGAAGCGTTCGTTTTCAATAAATGTTTGAATTATTAGGTTTCACTCTGTTTTCGCCTATAGTGATAAATGCAGTTGGAACTCTAAAACAAACATAGTGTGTGCTAGATGCATGAAACTTGACACACTGAATTCATTCTCAGTTCGCTCTCAATGTTGCATTCCCACTTGTAGTAGATCGAAAGAAAGGCATGCAATGAACACTTTCATTCGAATGCGGTGGCCAAGACTCCACAGAATTCCGATTTTCCTGAAATCCCAGCAAACATTTTCTCACCCAATCTTGATGATACCTAAAGGTAATGATCAGTACACCAATCCCACTTGCTTCCCCAAATTTCGTTCTTCTAGGTTGAAGCCTTCGTGTGCAGTAACAGTTGGAATTTTCAGGTTTCACTCTATTTTCGCCTATAGTGATAGATGCAGTTGGAACTCTAAAGCAAACATAGTTTGTGCTAGATGCATGAAACTTCACACACTGAATTCATTCTCAGTGCGCTCTCAATGTTGTATTGCCACTTGTAGTAGATCGAAGGAAAGGCATGCAATGAACACTTTCAATTGAAAGCGTTGGAAAAGACTCCACAGAATTCTGAGTTACCCGAAATCCCAGCAAATATTTTCTCACCCAATCTTGATGATACCTATCGGTGAGGATCAGTACACCAATCCCACTTGGTTCCCCAAATTTCATTCTTCTAGGTTAAAGCGTTCGATTGCAGTAACAGTTTGAATTTTTAAGATTCAATCTGTTTCCTTCTATAGGGATAGATACAGTTGGAACTCTAAATCAAACACGGTTTGTTCTAGCTCCTTGAAACTTCACACAGTGAATCAGTTCTCTGTACACTCTGAAGGTTCTGTTCCTTCTTGAAGTACAATGAAGGAAAAGCAGGAAATGAACAATTTCATTTGAAAGTGGTGGCCAAGACTCCACAGAATTCCGAGTTTCCTGAAATCCCAGCAAATGTTTTCTCCCCCAATCTGGATGATACCTTGTGGTAATGATCAGTACACCAATCCTACTCATCTCCCCAGAGTTCATCGTTCTAGGTGGAAGCGTTTGTTTTCAGTAAAAGTTTGAATTATTAGGTTTCAATCTGTTTTCTCCTATACTGATAGATGACATTGGAAGTCTAAATCAAACATAGTTTGTGCTAGCTCCTTGAAACTTCACTCAGTGAATTAGTTCTCTGTACACTCTGAAGGTTCTGTTCCTTCATGAAGTACAACGAAGGAAAGGCAGGGAATGAACAATTTCATTTGAAAGCGGTGGCCAAGACTCCACAGAATTCCGAGGTTCCTGAAACCCAGCAAATGTTTTCTCCCCCAGTCTTGATGATACCTTGTGGTAATGATCAGTACACCAATCCTACTCATCTCCCCAGAGTTCATCGTTCTAGGTTGAAGCGTTTGTTTTCAGTAAATGTTTGAATTATGAGGTTTCACTCTGTTTTCGCCTATAGTGATAAATGCAGTTGGAACTCTAAAACAAACATAGTTTGTGCTAGATGCATGAAACTTGACACACTGAATTCCTTCTCAGTTCGCTCTCAATGTTGCATTCCCACTTGTAGTAGATCGAAAGAAAGGCATGCAATGAACACTTTCATTCGAATGCGGTGGCCAAGACTCCACAGAATTCCGAATTTCCTGAAATCCCAGCAAACATTTTCTCACCCAATCTTGATGATACCTAAAGGTAATGATCAGTACACCAATCCCACTTGCTTCCCCAAATTTCGTTCTTCTAGGTTGAAGCCTTCGTGTGCAGTAACAGTTGGAATTTTCAGGTTTCACTCTATTTTCGCCTATAGTGATAGATGCATTTGGAACTCTAAAGCAAACATAGTTTGTGCTAGATGCATGAAACTTCACACACTGAATTCATTCTCAGTGCGCTCTCAATGTTGTATTGCCACTTGTAGTAGATCGAAGGAAAGGCATGCAATGAACACTTTCAATTGAAAGCGTTGGAAAAGACTCCACAGAATTCTGAGATACCCGAAATCCCAGCAAATATTTTCTCACCCAATCTTGATGATACCCAGCGGTGAGGATCAGTACACCAATCCCACTTGGTTCCCCAAATTTCATTCTTCTAGGTTACAGCGTTCGATTGCAGTAACTGTTTGAATTTTTAAGTTTCAATCTGTTTCCTTCTATAGGGATAGATACAGTTGGAACTCTAAATCAAACACGGTTTGTTGTAGCTCCTTGAAACTTCACACAGTGAATTAGTTCTCTGTACACTCTGAAGGTTCTGTTCCTTCTTGAAGTACAATGAAGGAAAAGCAGGAAATGAACAATTTCATTTGAAAGTGGTGGCCAAGACTCCACAGAATTCCGAGTTTCCTGAAATCCCAGCAAATGTTTTCTCCCCCAATCTTGATGATACCTTGTGGTAATGATCAGTACACCAATCCTACTCATCTCCCCAGAGTTCATCGTTCTAGGTGGAAGCGTTTGTTTTCAGTAAATTTTGAATTATTAGGTTTCAATCTGTTTTCTCCTATACTGATAGATGACATTGGAAGTCTAAAACAAACATAGTTTGTGCTAGCTCCTTGAAACTTCACTCAGTGAATTAGTTCTCTGTACACTCTGAAGGTTCTGTTCCTTCATGAAGTACAACGAAGGAAAGGCAGGGAATGAACAATTTCATTTGAAAGCGGTGGCCAAGACTCCACAGAATTCCGAGTTTCCTGAAATCCCAGCAAATATTTTCTCCCCCAATCTTGATGATACCTTGTGGTAATGATCAGTACACCAATCCTACTCATCTCCCCAGAGTTCATCATTCTAGGTTGAAGCGTTTGTTTTCAGTAAAAGTTTGAATTATTAGGTTTCAATCTGTTTTCTCCTATACTGATAGATGACATTGGAAGTCTAAATCAAACATAGTTTGTGCTAGCTCCTTGAAACTTCACTCAGTGAATTAGTTCTCTGTACACTCTGAAGGTTCTGTTCCTTCATGAAGTACAATGAAGGAAAAGCAGGGAATGAACAATTTCATTTGAAAGCGGTGGCCAAGACTCCACAGAATTCCGAGGTTCCGGAAATCTCAGCAAATATTCTTTCACCCAATCTTGATGATACTTGGCGGTAATGATCAGAACATCAGTCCTACTTGTGTTCCCAGAGTTCATTGTTCTGGTTTGAAGCGTTCGTTTTCAGTAAATGTTTGAATTATTAGGTTTCACTCTGTTTTCGCCTATAGTGATAAATGCAGTTGGAACTCTAAAACAAACATAGTTTGTGCTAGATGCATGAAACTTGACACACTGAATTCATTCTCAGTTCGCTCTCAATGTTGCATTCCCACTTGTAGTAGATCGAAAGAAAGGCATGCAATGAACACTTTCATTCGAATGCGGTGGCCAAGACTCCACAGAATTCCGATTTTCCTGAAATCCCAGCAAACATTTTCTCACCCAATCTTGATGATACCTAAAGGTAATGATCAGTACACCAATCCCACTTGCTTCCCCAAATTTCGTTTTCTAGGTTGAAGCCTTCGTGTGCAGTAACAGTTGGAATTTTCAGGTTTCACTCTATTTTCGCCTATAGTGATAGATGCAGTTGGAACTCTAAAGCAAACATAGTTTGTGCTAGATGCATGAAACTTCACACACTGAATTCATTCTCAGTGCGCTCTCAATGTTGTATTGCCACTTGTAGTAGATCGAAGGAAAGGCATGCAATGAACACTTTCAATTGAAAGCGTTGGAAAAGACTCCACAGAATTCTGAGTTACCCGAAATCCCAGCAAATATTTTCTCACCCAATCTTGATGATACCTAGCGGTGAAGATCAGTACACCAATCCCACTTGGTTCCCCAAATTTCATTCTTCTAGGTTAAAGCGTTCGATTGCAGTAACAGTTTGAATTTTTAAGTTTCAATCTGTTTCCTTCTATAGGGATAGATACAGTTGGAACTCTAAATCAAACACGGTTTGTTCTAGCTCCTTGAAACTTCACACAGTGAATCAGTTCTCTGTATACTCTGAAGGTTCTGTTCCTTCTTGAAGTACAATGAAGGAAAAGCAGGAAATGAACAATTTCATTTGAAAGTGGTGGCCAAGACTCCACAGAATTCCGAGTTTCCTGAAATCCCAGCAAATGTTTTCTCCCCCAATCTTGATGATACCTTGTGGTAATGATCAGTACACCAATCCTACTCATCTCCCCAGAGTTCATCATTCTAGGTGGAAGCGTTTGTTTTCAGTAAAAGTTTGAATTATTAGGTTTCAATCTGTTTTCTCCTATACTGATAGATGACATTGGAAGTCTAAATCAAACATAGTTTGTGCTAGCTCCTTGAAACTTCACTCAGTGAATTAGTTCTCTGTACACTCTGAAGGTTCTGTTCCTTCATGAAGTACAACGAAGGAAAGGCAGGGAATGAACAATTTCATTTGAAAGCGGTGGCCAACACTCCACAGAATTCCGAGGTTCCGGAAATCTCAGCAAATATTCTTCTCACCCAATCTTGATGATACTTGTGGTAATGATCAGAACATCAGTCCTACTCGTCTTCCCAGAGTTCATTGTTCTGGTTGAAGCGTTTGTTTTCAGTAAATGTTTGAATTATTAGGTTTCACTCTGTTTTCGCCTATAGTGATAAATGCAGTTGGAACTCTAAAACAAACATAGTTTGTGCTAGATGCATGAAACTTGACACACTGAATTCATTCTCAGTTCGCTCTCAATGTTGCATTCCCACTTGTAGTAGATCGAAAGAAAGGCATGCAATGAACACTTTCATTCGAATGCGGTGGCCAAGACTCCACAGAATTCCGAATTTCCTGAAATCCCAGCAAACATTTTCTCACCCAATCTTGATGATACCTAAAGGTAATGATCAGTACACCAATCCCACTTGCTTCCCCAAATTTCGTTCTTCTAGGTTGAAGCCTTCGTGTGCAGTAACAGTTGGAATTTTCAGGTTTCACTCTATTTTCGCCTATAGTGATAGATGCATTTGGAACTCTAAAGCAAACATAGTTTGTGCTAGATGCATGAAACTTCACACACTGAATTCATTCTCAGTGCGCTCTCAATGTTGTATTGCCACTTGTAGTAGATCGAAGGAAAGGCATGCAATGAACACTTTCAATTGAAAGCGTTGGAAAAGACTCCACAGAATTCTGAGATACCCGAAATCCCAGCAAATATTTTCTCACCCAATCTTGATGATACCCAGCGGTGAGGATCAGTACACCAATCCCACTTGGTTCCCCAAATTTCATTCTTCTAGGTTACAGCGTTCGATTGCAGTAACTGTTTGAATTTTTAAGTTTCAATCTGTTTCCTTCTATAGGGATAGATAGAGTTGGAACTCTAAATCAAACACGGTTTGTTGTAGCTCCTTGAAACTTCACACAGTGAATTAGTTCTCTGTACACTCTGAAGGTTCTGTTCCTTCTTGAAGTACAATGAAGGAAAAGCAGGAAATGAACAATTTCATTTGAAAGTGGTGGCCAAGACTCCACAGAATTCCGAGTTTCCTGAAATCCCAGCAAATGTTTTCTCCCCCAATCTTGATGATACCTTGTGGTAATGATCAGTACACCAATCCTACTCATCTCCCCAGAGTTCATCGTTGTAGGTGGAAGCGTTTGTTTTCAGTAAAGTTTGAATTATTAGGTTTCAATCTGTTTTCTCCTATACTGATAGATGACATTGGAAGTCTAAATCAAACATAGTTTGTGCTAGCTCCTTGAAACTTCACTCAGTGAATTAGTTCTCTGTACACTCTGAAGGTTCTGTTCCTTCATGAAGTACAACGAAGGAAAGGCAGGGAATGATCAATTTCATTTGAAAGCGGTGGCCATGACTCCACAGAATTCCGAGTTTCCTGAAATCCCAGCAAACATTTTCTCCCCCAATCTTGATGATACCTTGTGGTAATGATCAGTACACCAATCCTACTCATCTCCCCAGAGTTCATCATTCTAGGTTGAAGCGTTTGTTTTCAGTAAAAGTTTGAATTATTAGGTTTCAATCTGTTTTCTCCTATACTGATAGATGACATTGGAAGTCTAAATCAAACATAGTTTGTGCTAGCTCCTTGAAACTTCACTCAGTGAATTAGTTCTCAGTACACTCTGAAGGTTCTGTTCCTTCATGAAGTACAATGAAGGAAAAGCAGGGAATGAACAATTTCATTTGAAAGCGGTGGCCAAGACTCCACAGAATTCCAAGGTTCCGGAAATCTCAGCAAATATTCTTTCACCCAATCTTGATGATACTTGGCGGTAATGATCAGAACATCAGTCCTACTTGTGTTCCCAGAGTTCATTGTTGTGGTTTGAAGCGTTCGTTTTCAGTAAATGTTTGAATTATTAGGTTTCACTCTGTTTTCGCCTATAGTGATAAATGCAGTTGGAACTCTAAAACAAACATAGTTTGTGCTAGATGCATGAAACTTGACACACTGAATTCATTCTCAGTTCGCTCTCAATGTTGCATTCCCACTTGTAGTAGATCGAAAGAAAGGCATGCAATGAACACTTTCATTCGAATGCGGTGGCCAAGACTCCACAGAATTCCGATTTTCCTGAAATCCCAGCAAACATTTTCTCACCCAATCTTGATGATACCTAAAGGTAATGATCAGTACACCAATCCCACTTGCTTCCCCAAATTTCGTTTTTCTAGGTTGAAGCCTTCGTGTGCAGTAACAGTTGGAATTTTCAGGTTTCACTCTATTTTCGCCTATAGTGATAGATGCAGTTGGAACTCTAAAGCAAACATAGTTTTTGCTGGATGCATGAAACTTCACACACTGAATTCATTCTCAGTGCGCTCTCAATGTTGTATTGCCACTTGTAGTAGATCGAAGGAAAGGCATGCAATGAACACTTTCAATTGAAAGCGTTGGAAAAGACTCCACAGAATTCTGAGTTCCCCGAAATCCCAGCAAATATTTTCTCACCCAATCTTGATGATACCTATCGGTGAGGATCAGTACACCAATCCCACTTGGTTCCCCAAATTTCATTCTTCTAGGTTAAAGCGTTCGATTGCAGTAACAGTTTGAATTTTTAAGATTCAATCTGTTTCCTTCTATAGGGATAGATACAGTTGGAACTCTAAATCAAACACGGTTTGTTCTAGCTCCTTGAAACTTCACACAGTGAATCAGTTCTCTGTACACTCTGAAGGTTCTGTTCCTTCTTGAAGTACAATGAAGGAAAAGCAGGAAATGAACAATTTCATTTGAAAGTGGTGGCCAAGACTCCACAGAATTCCGAGTTTCCTGAAATCCCAGCAAATATTTTCTCCCCCAATCTGGATGATACCTTGTGGTAATGATCAGTACACCAATCCTACTCATCTCCCCAGAGGTCATCATTCTTGGTGGAAGCGTTTGTTTTCAGTAAATGTTTGAATTATTAGGTTTCAATCTGTTTTCTCCTATACTGATAGATGACATTGGAAGTCTAAATCAAACATAGTTTGTGCTAGCTCCTTGAAACTTCACTCAGTGAATTAGTTCTCTGTACACTCTGAATGTTCTGTTCCTTCATGAAGTACAACGAAGGAAAGGCAGGGAATGAACAATTTCATTTGAAAGCGGTGGCCAAGACTCCACAGAATTCCGAGTTTCCTGAAACCCAGCAAATGTTTTCTCCCCCAGTCTTGATGATACCTTGTGGTAATGATCAGTACACCAATCCTACTCATCTCCCCAGAGTTCATCGTTCTAGGTTGAAGCGTTTGTTTTCAGTAAAAGTTTGAATTATGAGGTTTCACTCTGTTTTCGCCTATGGTGATAAATGCAGTTGGAACTCTAAAACAAACACAGTTTGTGCTAGATGCATGAAACTTGACACGCTGAATTCCTTCTCAGTTCACTCTCAATGTTGCATTCCCACATGTAGTAGATCGAAAGAAAGGCATGCAATGAACACTTTCATTCGAATGCGGTGGCCAAGACTCCACAGAATTCCGAATTTCCTGAAATCCCAGCAAACATTTTCTCACCCAATCTTGATGATACCTAAAGGTAAAGATCAGTACACCAATCCCACTTGCTTCCCCAAATTTCGTTCTTCTAGGTTGAAGCCTTCGTGTGCAGTAACAGTTGGAATTTTCAGGTTTCACTCTATTTTCGCCTATAGTGATAGATGCATTTGGAACTCTAAAGCAAACATAGTTTGTGCTAGATGCATGAAACTTCACACACTGAATTCATTCTCAGTGCGCTCTCAATGTTGTATTGCCACTTGTAGTAGATCGAAGGAAAGGCATGCAATGAACACTTTCAATTGAAAGCGTTGGAAAAGACTCCACAGAATTCTGAGATACCCGAAATCCCAGCAAATATTTTCTCACCCAATCTTGATGATACCTTGTGGTGATGATCAGTACACCAATCCTACTCATCTCCCCAGAGTTCATTCTTCTAGGTTGAAGCGTTTGTTTTCAGTAAAAGTTTGAATTATTAGGTTTCAATCTGTTTTCTCCTATACTGATAGATGACATTGGAAGTCTAAATCAAACATAGTTTGTGCTAGCTCCTTGAAACTTCACTCAGTGAATTAGTTCTCTGTACACTCTGAAGGTTCTGTTCCTTCATGAAGTACAACGAAGGAAAGGCAGGGAATGAACAATTTCATTTGAAAGCGGTGGCCAAGACTCCACAGAATTCCGAGTTTCCTGAAATCCCAGCAAATATTTTCTCCCCCAATCTTGATGATACCTTGTGGTAATGATCAGTACACCAATCCTACTCATCTCCCCAGAGTTCATCATTCTAGGTTGAAGCGTTTGTTTTCAGTAAAACTTTGAATTATTAGGTTTCAATCTGTTTTCTCCTATACTGATAGATGACATTGGAAGTCTAAATCAAACATAGTTTGTGCTAGCTCCTTGAAACTTCACTCAGTGAATTAGTTCTCTGTACACTCTGAAGGTTCTGTTCCTTCATGAAGTACAACGAAGGAAAGGCAGGGAATGAACAATTTCATTTGAAAGCGGTGGCCAAGACTCCACAGAATTCCGAGGTTCCGGAAATCTCAGCAAATATTCTTTCACCCAATCTTGATGATACTTGGCGGTAATGATCAGAACATCAGTCCTACTTGTGTTCCCAGAGTTCATTGTTCTGGTTTGAAGCGTTCGTTTTCAGTAAATGTTTGAATTATTAGGTTTCACTCTGTTTTCGCCTATAGTGATAAATGCAGTTGGAACTCTAAAACAAACATAGTTTGTGCTAGATGCATGAAACTTGACACACTGAATTCATTCTCAGTTCGCTCTCAATGTTGCATTCCCACTTGTAGTAGATCGAAAGAAAGGCATGCAATGAACACTTTCATTCGAATGCGGTGGCCAAGACTCCACAGAATTCCGAATTTCCTGAAATCCCAGCAAACATTTTCTCACCCAATCTTGATGATACTAAAGGTAATGATCAGTACACCAATCCCACTTGCTTCCCCAAATTTCGTTCTTCTAGGTTGAAGCGTTCGTGTGCAGTAACAGTTGGAACTTTCAGGTTTCACTCTATTTTCGCCTATAGTGATAGATGCATTTGGAACTCTAAAGCAAACATAGTTTGTGCTAGATGCATGAAACTTCACACACTGAATTCATTCTCAGTTCGCTCTCAATGTTGTATTGCCACTTGTAGTAGATCGAAGGAAAGGCATGCAATGAACACTTTCAATTGAAAGCGTTGGAAAAGACTCCACAGAATTCTGAGTTACCCGAAATCCCAGCAAATGTTTTCTCACCCAATCTTGATGATACCTAGTGGTAATGATCAGTACACCAATCCTACTTATTTCCCCAAAGTTCATCGTTCTAGGTTGAAGCGTTCGTTTGCAGTAACAGTTTGAATTTTTAGGTTTCAATCTGTTTTCGTCTATAGTGATAGATGACATTGGAACTCTAAATCAAACATAGTTTGTGCTAGCTGCATGAAACTTCACACAGTGAATTAGTTCTCTGTACACTCTGAAGGTTCTGTTCCTTCTTGAAGTACAACGAAGGAAAGGCAGGGAATGAACAATTTCATTTGAAAGCTGTGGCCAAGACTCCACAGAATTCCGAATTTCCTGAAATCCCAGCAAACATTTTCTCACCCAATCTTGATGATACCTAAGGTAATGATCAGTACACCAATCCCACTTGCTTCCCCAAATTTCGTTTTTCTAGGTTAAAGCGTTCGTGTGCAGTAACAGTTTGAATTTTCAGGTTTCACTCTATTTTCGCCTATAGTGATAGATGCAGTTGGAACTCTAAAGCAAACATAGTTTTTGCTAGATGCATGAAACTTCACACACTGAATTCATTCTCAGTGCGCTCTCAATGTTCTGTTGCCACTTGTAGTAGATCGAAGGAAAGGCATGCAATGAACACTTTCATTTGAAAGCGTTGGCAAAGACTCCACAGAATTCTGAGTTTCCTGAAATCCCAGCAAATGTTTTCTCCCCCAATCTTGATGATACCTTGTGGTAATGATCAGTACACCAATCCTACTCATCTCCCCAGAGTTCATCGTTCTAGGTGGAAGCGTTTGTTTTCAGTAAAAGTTTGAATTATTAGGTTTCAATCTGTTTTCTCCTATACTGATAGATGACATTGGAAGTCTAAATCAAACATAGTTTGTGCTAGCTCCTTGAAACTTCACTCAGTGAATTAGTTCTCTGTACACTCTGAAGGTTCTGTTCCTTCATGAAGTACAACGAAGGAAAGGCAGGGAATGAACAATTTCATTTGAAAGCGGTGGCCAAGACTCCACAGAATTCCGAGTTTCCTGAAACCCAGCAAATGTTTTCTCCCCCAGTCTTGATGATACCTTGTGGTAATGATCAGTACACCAATCCTACTCATCTCCCCAGAGTTCATCGTTCTAGGTTGAAGCGTTTGTTTTCAGTAAAAGTTTGAATTATGAGGTTTCACTCTGTTTTCGCCTATAGTGATAAATGCAGTTGGAACTCTAAAACAAACACAGTTTGTGCTAGATGCATGAAACTTGACACACTGAATTCCTTCTCAGTTCGCTCTCAATGTTGCATTCCCACATGTAGTAGATCGAAAGAAAGGCATGCAATGAACACTTTCATTCGAATGCGGTGGCCAAGACTCCACAGAATTCCGAATTTCCTGAAATCCCAGCAAACATTTTCTCACCCAATCTTGATGATACCTAAAGGTAATGATCAGTACACCAATCCCACTTGCTTCCCCAAATTTCGTTCTTCTAGGTTGAAGCCTTCGTGTGCAGTAACAGTTGGAATTTTCAGGTTTCACTCTATTTTCGCCTATAGTGATAGATGCATTTGGAACTCTAAAGCAAACATAGTTTGTGCTAGATGCATGAAACTTCACACACTGAATTCATTCTCAGTGCGCTCTCAATGTTGTATTGCCACTTGTAGTAGATCGAAGGAAAGGCATGCAATGAACACTTTCAATTGAAAGCGTTGGAAAAGACTCCACAGAATTCTGAGATACCCGAAATCCCAGCAAATATTTTCTCACCCAATCTTGATGATACCCAGCGGTGAGGATCAGTACACCAATCCCACTTGGTTCCCCAAATTTCATTCTTCTAGGTTACAGCGTTCGATTGCAGTAACTGTTTGAATTTTTAAGTTTCAATCTGTTTCCTTCTATAGGGATAGATAGAGTTGGAACTCTAAATCAAACACGGTTTGTTGTAGCTCCTTGAAACTTCACACAGTGAATTAGTTCTCTGTACACTCTGAAGGTTCTGTTCCTTCTTGAAGTACAATGAAGGAAAAGCAGGAAATGAACAATTTCATTTGAAAGTGGTGGCCAAGACTCCACAGAATTCCGAGTTTCCTGAAATCCCAGCAAATGTTTTCTCCCCCAATCTTGATGATACCTTGTGGTAATGATCAGTACACCAATCCTACTCATCTCCCCAGAGTTCATCGTTCTAGGTGGAAGCGTTTGTTTTCAGTAAAAGTTTGAATTATTAGGTTTCAATCTGTTTTCTCCTATACTGATAGATGACATTGGAAGTCTAAATCAAACATAGTTTGTGCTAGCTCCTTGAAACTTCACTCAGTGAATTAGTTCTCTGTACACTCTGAAGGTTCTGTTCCTTCATGAAGTACAACGAAGGAAAGGCAGGGAATGAACAATTTCATTTGAAAGCGGTGGCCAAGACTCCACAGAATTCCGAGTTTCCTGAAATCCCAGCAAATATTTTCTCCCCCAATCTTGATGATACCTTGTGGTAATGATCAGTACACCAATCCTACTCATCTCCCCAGAGTTCATCATTCTAGGTTGAAGCGTTTGTTTTCAGTAAAAGTTTGAATTATTAGGTTTCAATCTGTTTTCTCCTATACTGATAGATGACATTGGAAGTCTAAATCAAACATAGTTTGTGCTAGCTCCTTGAAACTTCACTCAGTGAATTAGTTCTCTGTACACTCTGAAGGTTCTGTTCCTTCATGAAGTACAATGAAGGAAAAGCAGGGAATGAACAATTTCATTTGAAAGCGGTGGCCAAGACTCCACAGAATTCCAAGGTTCCGGAAATCTCAGCAAATATTCTTTCACCCAATCTTGATGATACTTGGCGGTAATGATCAGTACACCAATCATACTCATCTCCCCAGAGTTCATCGTTCTAGGTTGAAGCGTTTGTTTTCAGTAAAAGTTTGAATTATGAGGTTTCACTCTGTTTTCGCCTATAGTGATAAATGCAGTTGGAACTCTAAAACAAACATAGTTTGTGCTAGATGCATGAAACTTGACACACTGAATTCATTCTCAGTTCGCTCTCAATGTTGCATTCCCACTTGTAGTAGATCGAAAGAAAGGCATGCAATGAACACTTTCATTCGAATGCGGTGGCCAAGACTCCACAGAATTCCGAATTTCCTGAAATCCCAGCAAACATTTTCTCACCCAATCTTGATGATACCTAAAGGTAATGATCAGTACACCAATCCCACTTGCTTCCCCAAATTTCGTTCTTCTAGGTTGAAGCCTTCGTGTGCAGTAACAGTTGGAATTTTCAGGTTTCACTCTATTTTCGCCTATAGTGATAGATGCATTTGGAACTCTAAAGCAAACATAGTTTGTGCTAGATGCATGAAACTTCACACACTGAATTCATTCTCAGTGCGCTCTCAATGTTGTATTGCCACTTGTAGTAGATCGAAGGAAAGGCATGCAATGAACACTTTCAATTGAAAGCGTTGGAAAAGACTCCACAGAATTCTGAGTTACCCGAAATCCCAGCAAATATTTTCTCACCCAATCTTGATGATACCCAGCGGTGAGGATCAGTACACCAATCCCACTTGGTTCCCCAAATTTCATTCTTCTAGGTTACAGCGTTCGATTGCAGTAACTGTTTGAATTTTTAAGTTTCAATCTGTTTCCTTCTATAGGGATAGATACAGTTGGAACTCTAAATCAAACACGGTTTGTTGTAGCTCCTTGAAACTTCACACAGTGAATTAGTTCTCTGTACACTCTGAAGGTTCTGTTCCTTCTTGAAGTACAATGAAGGAAAAGCAGGAAATGAACAATTTCATTTGAAAGTGGTGGCCAAGACTCCACAGAATTCCGAGTTTCCTGAAATCCCAGCAAATGTTTTCTCCCCCAATCTTGATGATACCTTGTGGTAATGATCAGTACACCAATCCTACTCATCTCCCCAGAGTTCATCGTTCTAGGTGGAAGCGTTTGTTTTCAGTAAAAGTTTGAATTATTAGGTTTCAATCTGTTTTCTCCTATACTGATAGATGACATTGGAAGTCTAAATCAAACATAGTTTGTGCTAGCTCCTTGAAACTTCACTCAGTGAATTAGTTCTCTGTACACTCTGAAGGTTCTGTTCCTTCATGAAGTACAACGAAGGAAAGGCAGGTAATGAACAATTTCATTTGAAAGCGGTGGCCAAGACTCCACAGAATTCCGAGTTTCCTGAAATCCCAGCAAATATTTTCTCCCCCAATCTTGATGATACCTTGTGGTAATGATCAGTACACCAATCCTACTCATCTCCCCAGAGTTCATCGTTCTAGTTGAAGCGTTTGTTTTCAGTAAAAGTATGAATTATTAGGTTTCAATCTGTTTTCTCCTATACTGATAGATGACATTGGAAGTCTAAATCAAACATAGTTTGTGCTAGCTCCTTGAAACTTCACTCAGTGAATTAGTTCTCAGTACACTCTGAAGGTTCTGTTCCTTCATGAAGTACAAAGAAGGAAAAGCAGGGAATGAACAATTTCATTTGAAAGCGGTGGCCAAGACTCCACAGAATTCCAAGGTTCCGGAAATCTCAGCAAATATTCTTTCACCCAATCTTGATGATACTTGGCGGTAATGATCAGAACATCAGTCCTACTTGTGTTCCCAGAGTTCATTGTTCTGGTTTGAAGCGTTCGTTTTCAGTAAATGTTTGAATTATTAGGTTTCACTCTGTTTTCGCCTATAGTGATAAATGCAGTTGGAACTCTAAAACAAACATAGTTTGTGCTAGATGCATGAAACTTGACACACTGAATTCATTCTCAGTTCGCTCTCAATGTTGCATTCCCACTTGTAGTAGATCGAAAGAAAGGCATGCAATGAACACTTTCATTCGAATGCGGTGGCCAAGACTCCACAGAATTCCGATTTTCCTGAAATCCCAGCAAACATTTTCTCACCCAATCTTGATGATACCTAAAGGTAATGATCAGTACACCAATCCCACTTGCTTCCCCAAATTTCGTTTTTCTAGGTTGAAGCCTTCGTGTGCAGTAACAGTTGGAATTTTCAGGTTTCACTCTATTTTCGCCTATAGTGATAGATGCAGTTGGAACTCTAAAGCAAACATAATTTGTGCTAGATGCATGAAACTTCACACACTGAATTCATTCTCAGTGCACTCTCAATGTTGTATTGCCACTTGTAGTAGATCGAAGGAAAGGCATGCAATGAACACTTTCAATTGAAAGCGTTGGAAAAGACTCCACAGAATTCTGAGTTACCCGAAATCCCAGCAAATATTTTCTCACCCAATCTTGATGATACCTAGCGGTGAAGATCAGTACACCAATCGCACTGGTTTCCCCAAATTTCATTCTTCTAGGTTAAAGCGTTCGATTGCAGTAACAGTTTGAATTTTTAAGTTTCAATCTGTTTCCTTCTATAGGGATAGATACAGTTGGAACTCTAAATCAAACACGGTTTGTTGTAGCTCCTTGAAACTTCACACAGTGAATCAGTTCTCTGTACACTCTGAAGGTTCTGTTCCTTCTTGAAGTAGAAAGAAGGAAAAGCAGGAAATGAACAATTTCATTTGAAAGTGGTGGCCAAGACTCCACAGAATTCCGAGTTTCCTGAAATCCCAGCAAATGTTTTCTCCCCCAATCTTGATGATACCTTGTGGTAATGATCAGTACACCAATCCTACTCATCTCCCCAGAGTTCATCGTTCTAGGTGGAAGCGTTTGTTTTCAGTAAAAGTTTGAATTATTAGGTTTCAATCTGTTTTCTCCTATACTGATAGATGACATTGGAAGTCTAAATCAAACATAGTTTGTGCTAGCTCCTTGAAACTTCACTCAGTGTATTAGTTCTCTGTACACTCTGAAGGTTCTGTTCCTTCATGAAGTACAACGAAGGAAAGGCAGGGAATGAACAATTTCATTTGAAAGCGGTGGCCAAGACTCCACAGAATTCTGAGTTTCCTGAAATCCCAGCAAATGTTTTCTCCCCCAACCTTGATGATACGTTGTGGTAATGATCAGTACACCAATCCTACTCATCTCCCAAGAGTTCATCGTTCTAGGGTGAAGCGTTTGTTTTCAGTAAAAGTTTGAATTATTAGGTTTCAATCTGTTTTCTCCTATACTGATAGATGACATTGGAAGTCTAAATCAAACATAGTTTGTGCTAGCTCCTTGAAACTTCACTCAGTGAATTAGTTCTCTGTACACTCTGAAGGTTCTGTTCCTTCATGAAGTACAATGAAGGAAAAGCAGGGAATGAACAATTTCATTTGAAAGCGGTGGCCAAGACTCCACAGAATTCCAAGGTTCCGGAAATCTCAGCAAATATTCTTTCACCCAATCTTGATGATACTTGGCGGTAATGATCAGAACATCAGTCCTACTTGTGTTCCCAGAGTTCATTGTTGTGGTTTGATGCGTTCGTTTTCAATAAATGTTTGAATTATTAGGTTTCACTCTGTTTTCGCCTATAGTGATAAATGCAGTTGGAACTCTAAAACAAACATAGTTTGTGCTAGATGCATGAAACTTGACACACTGAATTCATTCTCAGTTCGCTCTCAATGTTGCATTCCCACTTGTAGTAGATCGAAAGAAAGGCATGCAATGAACACTTTCATTCGAATGCGGTGGCCAAGACTCCACAGAATTCCGATTTTCCTGAAATCCCAGCAAACATTTTCTCACCCAATCTTGATGATACCTAAAGGTAATGATCAGTACACCAATCCCACTTGCTTCCCCAAATTTCGTTTTTCTAGGTTGAAGCCTTCGTGTGCAGTAACAGTTGGAATTTTCAGGTTTCACTCTATTTTCGCCTATAGTGGTAGATGCAGTTGGAACTCTAAAGCAAACATAGTTTGTGCTAGATGCATGAAACTTCACACACTGAATTCATTCTCAGTGCGCTCTCAATGTTGTATTGCCACTTGTAGTAGATCGAAGGAAAGGCATGCAATGAACACTTTCAATTGAAAGCGTTGGAAAAGACTCCACAGAATTCTGAGTTACCCGAAATCCCAGCAAATATTTTCTCACCCAATCTTGATGATACCTATCGGTGAGGATCAGTACACCAATCCCACTTGGTTCCCCAAATTTCATTCTTCTAGGTTAAAGCGTTCGATTGCAGTAACAGTTTGAATTTTTAAGATTCAATCTGTTTCCTTCTATAGGGATAGATACAGTTGGAACTCTAAATCAAACACGGTTTGTTCTAGCTCCTTGAAACTTCACACAGTGAATCAGTTCTCTGTACACTCTGAAGGTTCTGTTCCTTCTTGAAGTACAATGAAGGAAAAGCAGGAAATGAACAATTTCATTTGAAAGTGGTGGCCAAGACTCCACAGAATTCCGAGTTTCCTGAAATCCCAGCAAATATTTTCTCCCCCAATCTGGATGATACCTTGTGGTAATGATCAGTACACCAATCCTACTCATCTCCCCAGAGTTCATCGTTCTAGGTTGAAGCGTTTGTTTTCAGTAAAAGTTTGAATTATTAGGTTTCAATCTGTTTTCTCCTATACTGATAGATGACATTGGAAGTCTAAATCAAACATAGTTTGTGCTAGCTCCTTGAAACTTCACTCAGTGAATTAGTTCTCTGTACACTCTGAAGGTTCTGTTCCTTCATGAAGTACAACGAAGGAAAGGCAGGGAATGAACAATTTCATTTGAAAGCGGTGGCCAAGACTCCACAGAATTCCGAGGTTCCGGAAATCTCAGCAAATATTCTTTCACCCAATCTTGATGATACTTGGCGGTAATGATCAGAACATCAGTCCTACTTGTGTTCCCAGAGTTCATTGTTGTGGTTTGAAGCGTTCGTTTTCAGTAAATGTTTGAATTATTAGGTTTCACTCTGTTTTCGCCTATAGTGATAAATGCAGTTGGAACTCTAAAACAAACATAGTTTGTGCTAGATGCATGAAACTTGACACACTGAATTCATTCTCAGTTCGCTCTCAATGTTGCATTCCCACTTGTAGTAGATCGAAAGAAAGGCATGCAATGAACACTTTCATTCGAATGCGGTGGCCAAGACTCCACAGAATTCCGATTTTCCTGAAATCCCAGCAAACATTTTCTCACCCAATCTTGATGATACCTAAAGGTAATGATCAGTACACCAATCCCACTTGCTTCCCCAAATTTCGTTTTTCTAGGTTGAAGCCTTCGTGTGCAGTAACAGTTGGAATTTTCAGGTTTCACTCTATTTTCGCCTATAGTGATAGATGCAGTTGGAACTCTAAAGCAAACATAGTTTGTGCTAGATGCATGAAACTTCACACACTGAATTCATTCTCAGTGCGCTCTCAATGTTGTATTGCCACTTGTAGTAGATCGAAGGAAAGGCATGCAATGAACACTTTCAATTGAAAGCGTTGGAAAAGACTCCACAGAATTCTGAGTTACCCGAAATCCCAGCAAATATTTTCTCACCCAATCTTGATGATACCTAGCGGTGAAGATCAGTACACCAATCCCACTGGTTTCCCCAAATTTCATTCTTCTAGGTTAAAGCGTTCGATTGCAGTAACAGTTTGAATTTTTAAGTTTCAATCTGTTTCCTTCTATAGGGATAGATACAGTTGGAACTCTAAATCAAACACGGTTTGTTCTAGCTCCTTGAAACTTCACACAGTGAATCAGTTCTCTGTACACTCTGAAGGTTCTGTTCCTTCTTGAAGTACAAAGAAGGAAAAGCAGGAAATGAACAATTTCATTTGAAAGTGGTGGCCAAGACTCCACAGAATTCCGAGTTTCCTGAAATCCCAGCAAATGTTTTCTCCCCCAATCTTGATGATACCTTGTGGTAATGATCAGTACACCAATCCTACTCATCTCCCCAGAGTTCATCGTTCTAGGTGGAAGCGTTTGTTTTCAGTAAAAGTTTGAATTATTAGGTTTCAATCTGTTTTCTCCTATACTGATAGATGACATTGGAAGTCTAAATCAAACATAGTTTGTGCTAGCTCCTTGAAACTTCACTCAGTGAATTAGTTCTCTGTACACTCTGAAGGTTCTGTTCCTTCATGAAGTACAACGAAGGAAAGGCAGGGAATGAACAATTTCATTTGAAAGCGGTGGCCAAGACTCCACAGAATTCCGAGTTTCCTGAAATCCCAGCAAATATTTTCTCCCCCAATCTTGATGATACCTTGTGGTAATGATCAGTACACCAATCCTACTCATCTCCCCAGAGTTCATCGTTCTAGGTTGAAGCGTTTGTTTTCAGTAAAAGTTTGAATTATTAGGTTTCAATCTGTTTTCTCCTATACTGATAGATGACATTGGAAGTCTAAATCAAACATAGTTTGTGCTAGCTCCTTGAAACTTCACTCAGTGAATTAGTTCTCTGTACACTCTGAAGGTTCTGTTCCTTCATGAAGTACAATGAAGGAAAAGCAGGGAATGAACAATTTCATTTGAAAGCTGTGGCCAAGACTCCACAGAATTCCGAGGTTCCGGAAATCTCAGCAAATATTCTTTCACCCAATCTTGATGATACTTGGCGGTAATGATCAGAACATCAGTCCTACTTGTGTTCCCAGAGTTCATTGTTGTGGTTTGATGCGTTCGTTTTCAGTAAATGTTTGAATTATTAGGTTTCACTCTGTTTTCGCCTATAGTGATAAATGCAGTTGGAACTCTAAAACAAACATAGTTTGTGCTAGATGCATGAAACTTGACACACTGAATTCATTCTCAGTTCGCTCTCAATGTTGCATTCCCACTTGTAGTAGATCGAAAGAAAGGCATGCAATGAACACTTTCATTCGAATGCGGTGGCCAATACTCCACAGAATTCCGATTTTCCTGAAATCCCAGCAAACATTTTCTCACCCAATCTTGATGATACCTAAAGGTAATGATCAGTACACCAATCCCACTTGCTTCCCCAAATTTCGTTTTTCTAGGTTGAAGCCTTCGTGTGCAGTAACAGTTGGAATTTTCAGGTTTCACTCTATTTTCGCCTATAGTGGTAGATGCAGTTGGAACTCTAAAGCAAACATATTTTGTGCTGGATGCATGAAACTTCACACACTGAATTCATTCTCAGTGCGCTCTCAATGTTGTATTGCCACTTGTAGTAGATCGAAGGAAAGGCATGCAATGAACACTTTCAATTGAAAGCGTTGGAAAAGACTCCACAGAATTCTGAGTTACCCGAAATCCCAGCAAATATTTTCTCACCCAATCTTGATGATACCTATCGGTGAGGATCAGTACACCAATCCCACTTGGTTCCCCAAATTTCATTCTTCTAGGTTAAAGCGTTCGATTGCAGTAACAGTTTGAATTTTTAAGATTCAATCTGTTTCCTTCTATAGGGATAGATACAGTTGGAACTCTAAATCAAACACGGTTTGTTCTAGCTCCTTGAAACTTCACACAGTGAATCAGTTCTCTGTACACTCTGAAGGTTCTGTTCCTTCTTGAAGTACAATGAAGGAAAAGCAGGAAATGAACAATTTCATTTGAAAGTGGTGGCCAAGACTCCACAGAATTCCGAGTTTCCTGAAATCCCAGCAAATATTTTCTCCCCCAATCTGGATGATACCTTGTGGTAATGATCAGTACACCAATCCTACTCATCTCCCCAGAGGTCATCGTTCTAGGTTGAAGCGTTTGTTTTCAGTAAATGTTTGAATTATTAGGTTTCAATCTGTTTTCTCCTATACTGATAGATGACATTGGAAGTCTAAATCAAACATAGTTTGTGCTAGCTCCTTGAAACTTCACTCAGTGAATTAGTTCTCTGTACACTCTGAAGGTTCTGTTCCTTCATGAAGTACAACGAAGGAAAGGCAGGGAATGAACAATTTCATTTGAAAGCGGTGGCCAAGACTCCACAGAATTCCGAGGTTCCGGAAGTCTCAGCAAATATTCTTTCACCCAATCTTGATGATACTTGGCGGTAATGATCAGAACATCAGTCCTACTTGTGTTCCCAGAGTTCATTGTTGTGGTTTGAAGCGTTCGTTTTCAGTAAATGTTTGAATTATTAGGTTTCACTCTGTTTTCGCCTATAGTGATAAATGCAGTTGGAACTCTAAAACAAACATAGTTTGTGCTAGATGCATGAAACTTGACACACTGAATTCATTCTCAGTTCGCTCTCAATGTTGCATTCCCACTTGTAGTAGATCGAAAGAAAGGCATGCAATGAACACTTTCATTCGAATGCGGTGGCCAAGACTCCACAGAATTCCGATTTCCTGAAATCCCAGCAAACATTTTCTCACCCAATCTTGATGATACCTAAAGGTAATGATCAGTACACCAATCCCACTTGCTTCCCCAAATTTCGTTTTTCTAGGTTGAAGCGTTCGTGTGCAGTAACAGTTGGAATTTTCAGGTTTCACTCTATTTTCGCCTATAGTGATAGATGCAGTTGGAACTCTAAAGCAAACATAGTTTGTGCTGGATGCATGAAACTTCACACACTGAATTCATTCTCTGTGCGCTCTCAATGTTGTATTGCCACTTGTAGTAGATCGAAGGAAAGGCATGCAATGAACACTTTCAATTGAAAGCGTTGGAAAAGACTCCACAGAATTCTGAGTTACCCGAAATCCCAGCAAATATTTTCTCACCCAATCTTGATGATACCTAGCGGTGAAGATCAGTACACCAATCCCACTTGGTTCCCCAAATTTCATTCTTCTGGGTTAAAGCGTTCGATTGCAGTAACAGTTTGAATTTTTAAGTTTCAATCTGTTTCCTTCTATAGGGATAGATACAGTTGGAACTCTAAATCAAACACGGTTTGTTGTAGCTCCTTGAAACTTCACACAGTGAATTAGTTCTCTGTACACTCTGAAGATTCTGTTCCTTCTTGAAGTACAAAGAAGGAAAAGCAGGAATTGAACAATTTCATTTGAAAGTGGTGGCCAAGACTCCACAGAATTCCGAGTTTCCTGAAATCCCAGCAAATGTTTTCTCCCCCAATCTTGATGATACCTTGTGATAATGATCAGTACACCAATCCTACTCATCTCCCCAGAGTTCATCGTTCTAGGTTGAAGCGTTTGTTTTCAGTAAAAGTTTGAATTATTAGGTTTCAATCTGTTTTCTCCTATACTGATAGATGACATTGGAAGTCTAAATCAAACATAGTTTGTGCTAGCTCCTTGAAACTTCACTCAGTGAATTAGTTCTCTGTACACTCTGAAGGTTCTGTTCCTTCATGAAGTACAATGAAGGAAAAGCAGGGAATGAACAATTGCATTTGAAAGCGGTGGCCAAGACTCCACAGAATTCCGAGTTTCCTGAAATCCCAGCAAATATTTTCTCCCCCAATCTTGATGATACCTTGTGGTAATGATCAGTACACCAATCCTACTCATCTCCCCAGAGTTCATCGTTCTAGGTTGAAGCGTTTGTTTTCAGTAAAAGTTTGAATTATTAGGTTTCACTCTGTTTTCGCCTATAGTGATAAATGCAGTTGGAACTCTAAAACAAACATAGTTTGTGCTAGATGCATGAAACTTGACACACTGAATTCATTCTCAGTTCGCTCTCAATGTTGCATTCCCACTTGTAGTAGATCGAAAGAAAGGCATGCAATGAACACTTTCATTCGAATGCGGTGGCCAAGACTCCACAGAATTCCGAATTTCCTGAAATCCCAGCAAACATTTTCTCACCCAATCTTGATGATACCTAAAGGTAATGATCAGTACACCAATCCCACTTGCTTCCCCAATTTCATTCTTCTAGGTTGAAGCCTTCGTGTGCAGTAACAGTTGGAATTTTCAGGTTTCACTCTATTTTCGCCTATAGTGATAGCTGCAGTTGGAACTCTAAAGCAAACATAGTTTGTGCTAGATGCATGAAACTTCACACACTGAATTCATTCTCAGTGCGCTCTCAATGTTGTATTGCCACTTGTAGTAGATCGAAGGAAAGGCTTGCAATGAACACTTTCAATTGAAAGCGTTGGAAAAGACTCCACAGAATTCTGAGTTACCCGAAATCCCAGCAAATATTTTCTCACCCAATCTTGATGATACCTAGCAGTGAAGATCAGTACACCAATCCCACTTGGTTCCCCAAATTTCATTCTTCTAGGTTAAAGCGTTCGATTGCAGTAACAGTTTGAATTTTTAAGTTTCAATCTGTTTCCTTCTATAGGGATAGATACAGTTGGAACTCTAAATCAAACACGGTTTGTTCTAGCTCCTTGAAACTTCACACAGTGAATCAGTTCTCTGTACACTCTGAAGGTTCTGTTCCTTCTTGAAGTACAATGAAGGAAAAGCAGGAAATGAACAATTTCATTTGAAAGTGGTGGCCAAGACTCCACAGAATTCCGAGTTTCCTGAAATCCCAGCAAATATTTTCTCCCCCAATCTGGATGATACCTTGTGGTAATGATCAGTACACCAATCCTACTCATCTCCCCAGAGTTCATCGTTCTAGGTGGAAGCGTTTGTTTTCAGTAAATGTTTGAATTATTAGGTTTCAATCTGTTTTCTCCTATACTGATAGATGACATTGGAAGTCTAAATCAAACATAGTTTGTGCTAGCTCCTTGAAACTTCACTCAGTGAATTAGTTCTCTGTACACTCTGAAGGTTCTGTTCCTTCATGAAGTACAACGAAGGAAAGGCAGGGAATGAACAATTTCATTTGAAAGCGGTGGCCAAGACTCCACAGAATTCCGAGTTTCCTGAAATCCCAGCAAATATTTTCTCCCCCAATCTTGATGATACCTTGTGGTAATGATCAGTACACCAATCCTACTCATCTCCCCAGAGTTCATCATTCTAGGTTGAAGCGTTTGTTTTCAGTAAAAGTTTGAATTATTAGGTTTCAATCTGTTTTCTCCTATACTGATAGATGACATTGGAAGTCTAAATCAAACATAGTTTGTGCTAGCTCCTTGAAACTTCACTCAGTGAATTAGTTCTCAGTACACTCTGAAGGTTCTGTTCCTTCATGAAGTACAATGAAGGAAAAGCAGGGAATGAACAATTTCATTTGAAAGCGGTGGCCAAGACTCCACAGAATTCCAAGGTTCCGGAAATCTCAGCAAATATTCTTTCACCCAATCTTGATGATACTTGGCGGTAATGATCAGAACATCAGTCCTACTTGTGTTCCCAGAGTTCATTGTTGTGGTTTGAAGCGTTCGTTTTCAATAAATGTTTGAATTATTAGGTTTCACTCTGTTTTCGCCTATAGTGATAAATGCAGTTGGAACTCTAAAACAAACATAGTTTGTGCTAGATGCATGAAACTTGACACACTGAATTCATTCTCAGTTCGCTCTCAATGTTGCATTCCCACTTGTAGTAGATCGAAAGAAAGGCATGCAATGAACACTTTCATTCGAATGCGGTGGCCAAGACTCCACAGAATTCCGATTTTCCTGAAATCCCAGCAAACATTTTCTCACCCAACCTTCATGATACCTAAAGGTAATGATCAGTACACCAATCCCACTTGCTTCCCCAAATTTCGTTTTTCTAGGTTGAAGCCTTCGTGTGCAGTAACAGTTGGAATTTTCAGGTTTCACTCTATTTTCGCCTATAGTGATAGATGCAGTTGGAACTCTAAAGCAAACATAATTTGTGCTAGATGCATGAAACTTCACACACTGAATTCATTCTCAGTGCGCTCTCAATGTTGTATTGCCACTTGTAGTAGATCGAAGGAAAGGCATGCAATGAACACTTTCAATTGAAAGCGTTGGAAAAGACTCCACAGAATTCTGAGTTACCCGAAATCCCAGCAAATATTTTCTCACCCAATCTTGATGATACCAGCGGTGAAGATCACTACACCAATCGCACTGGTTTCCCCAAATTTCATTCTTCTAGGTTAAAGCGTTAGATTGCAGTAACAGTTTGAATTTTTAAGTTTCAATCTGTTTCCTTCTATAGGGATAGATACAGTTGGAACTCTAAATCAAACACGGTTTGTTGTAGCTCCTTGAAACTTCACACAGTGAATCAGTTCTCTGTACACTCTGAAGGTTCTGTTCCTTCTTGAAGTAGAAAGAAGGAAAAGCAGGAAATTCACAATTTCATTTGAAAGTGGTGGCCAAGACTCCACAGAATTCCGAGTTTCCTGAAATCCCAGCAAATGTTTTCTCCCCCAATCTTGATGATACCTTGTGGTAATGATCAGTACACCAATCCTACTCATCTCCCCAGAGTTCATCGTTCTAGGTGGAAGCGTTTGTTTTCAGTAAAAGTTTGAATTATTAGGTTTCAATCTGTTTTCTCCTATACTGATAGATGACATTGGAAGTCTAAATCAAACATAGTTTGTGCTAGCTCCTTGAAACTTCACTCAGTGTATTAGTTCTCTGTACACTCTGAAGGTTCTGTTCCTTCATGAAGTACAACGAAGGAAAGGCAGGGAATGAACAATTTCATTTGAAAGCGGTGGCCAAGACTCCACAGAATTCCGAGTTTCCTGAAATCCCAGCAAATATTTTCTTCCCCAATCTTGATGATACCTTGTGGTAATGATCAGTACACCAATCCTACTCATCTCCCCAGAGTTCATCGTTCTAGGTTGAAGCGTTTGTTTTCAGTAAAAGTTTGAATTATTAGGTTTCAATCTGTTTTCTCCTATACTGATAGATGACATTGGAAGTCTAAATCAAACATAGTTTGTGCTAGCTCCTTGAAACTTCACTCAGTGAATTAGTTCTCTGTACACTCTGAAGGTTCTGTTCCTTCATGAAGTACAATGAAGGAAAAGCAGGGAATGAACAATTTCATTTGAAAGCTGTGGCCAAGGCTCCACAGAATTCCAAGGTTCCGGAAATCTCAGCAAATATTCTTTCACCCAATCTTGATGATACTTGGCGGTAATGATCAGAACATCAGTCCTACTTGTGTTCCCAGAGTTCATTGTTGTGGTTTGAAGCGTTCGTTTTCAGTAAATGTTTGAATTATTAGGTTTCACTCTGTTTTCACTTATAGTGATAAATGCAGTTGGAACTCTAAAACAAACATAGTTTGTGCTAGATGCATGAAACTTGACACACTGAATTCATTCTCAGTTCGCTCTCAATGTTGCATTCCCACTTGTAGTAGATCGAAAGAAAGGCATGCAATGAACACTTTCATTCGAATGCGGTGGCCAAGACTCCACAGAATTCCGATTTTCCTGAAATCCCAGCAAACATTTTCTCACCCAATCTTGATGATACCTAAAGGTAATGATCAGTACACCAATCCCACTTGCTTCCCCAAATTTCGTTTTTCTAGGTTGAAGCCTTCGTGTGCAGTAACAGTTGGAATTTTCAGGTTTCACTCTATTTTCGCCTATAGTGGTAGATGCAGTTGGAACTCTAAAGCAAACATAGTTTGTGCTGGATGCATGAAACTTCACACACTGAATTCATTCTCAGTGCGTTCTCAATGTTGTATTGCCACTTGTAGTAGATCGAAGGAAAGGCATGCAATGAACACTTTCAATTGAAAGCGTTGGAAAAGACTCCACAGAATTCTGAGTTACCCGAAATCCCAGCAAATATTTTCTCACCCAATCTTGATGATACCTATCGGTGAGGATCAGTACACCAATCCCACTTGGTTCCCCAAATTTCATTCTTCTAGGTTAAAGCGTTCGATTGCAGTAACAGTTTGAATTTTTAAGATTCAATCTGTTTCCTTCTATAGGGATAGATACAGTTGGAACTCTAAATCAAACAGGGTTTGTTCTAGCTCCTTGAAACTTCACACAGTGAATCAGTTCTCTGTACACTCTGAAGGTTCTGTTCCTTCTTGAAGTACAATGAAGGAAAAGCAGGAAATGAACAATTTCATTTGAAAGTGGTGGCCAAGACTCCACAGAATTCCGAGTTTCCTGAAATCCCAGCAAATATTTTCTCCCCCAATCTGGATGATACCTTGTGGTAATGATCAGTACACCAATCCTACTCATCTCCCCAGAGGTCATCGTTCTAGGTGGAAGCGTTTGTTTTCAGTAAATGTTTGAATTATTAGGTTTCAATCTGTTTTCTCCTATACTGATAGATGACATTGGAAGTCTAAATCAAACATAGTTTGTGCTAGCTCCTTGAAACTTCACTCAGTGAATTAGTTCTCTGTACACTCTGAAGGTTCTGTTCCTTCATGAAGTACAACGAAGGAAGAGGCAGGGAATGAACAATTTCATTTGAAAGCGGTGGCCAAGACTCCACAGAATTCCGAGGTTCCGGAAATCTCAGCAAATATTCTTTCACCCAATCTTGATGATACTTGGCGGTAATGATCAGAACATCAGTCCTACTTGTGTTCCCAGAGTTCATTGTTGTGGTTTGAAGCGTTCGTTTTCAGTACATGTTTGAATTATTAGGTTTCACTCTGTTTTCGCCTATAGTGATAAATGCAGTTGGAACTCTAAAACAAACATAGTTTGTGCTAGATGCATGAAACTTGACACACTGAATTCATTCTCAGTTCGCTCTCAATGTTGCATTCCCACTTGTAGTAGATCGAAAGAAAGGCATGCAATGAACACTTTCATTTGAATGCGGTGGCCAAGACTCCACAGAATTCCGATTTCCTGAAATCCCAGCAAACATTTTCTCACCCAATCTTGATGATACCTAAAGGTAATGATCAGTACACCAATCCCACTTGCTTCCCCAAATTTCGTTCTTCTAGGTTGAAGCGTTCGTATGCAGTAACAGTTGGAATTTTCAGGTTTCACTCTATTTTCGCCTATAGTGGTAGATGCAGTTGGAACACTAAAGCAAACATAGTTTGTGCTGGATGCATGAAACTTCACACACTGAATTCATTCTCAGTGCGCTCTCAATGTTGTATTGCCACTTGTAGTAGATCGAAGGAAAGGCATGCAATGAACACTTTCAATTGAAAGCGTTGGAAAAGACTCCACAGAATTCTGAGTTACCCGAAATCCCAGCAAATATTTTCTCACCCAATCTTGATGATACCTAGCGGTGAAGATCAGTACACCAATCCCACTTGGTTCCCCAAATTTCATTCTTCTGGGTTAAAGTGTTCGATTTCAGTAATAGTTTGAATTTTTAAGTTTCAATCTGTTTCCTTCTATAGGGATAGATACAGTTGGAACTCTAAATCAAACACGGTTTGTTGTAGCTCCTTGAAACTTCACACAGTGAATTAGTTCTCTGTACACTCTGAAGATTCTGTTCCTTCTTGAAGTACAAAGAAGGAAAAGCAGGAATTGAACAATTTCATTTGAAAGTGGTGGCCAAGACTCCACAGAATTCCGAGTTTCCTGAAATCCCAGCAAATGTTTTCTCCCCCAATCTTGATGATACCTTGTGATAATGATTAGTACACCAATCCTACTCATCTCCCCAGAGTTCATCATTCTAGGTTGAAGCGTTTGTTTTCAGTAAAAGTTTGAATTATTAGGTTTCAATCTGTTTTCTCCTATACTGATAGATGACATTGGAAGTCTAAATCAAACATAGTTTGTGCTAGCTCCTTGAAACTTCACTCAGTGAATTAGTTCTCTGTACACTCTGAAAGTTCTGTTCCTTCTTGAAGTACAATGAAGGAAAAGCAGGAAATGAACAATTGCATTTGAAAGAGGTGGCCAAGACTCCACAGAATTCCGAGTTTCCTGAAATCCCAGTAAATATTTTCTCCCCCAATCTTGATGATACCTTGTGGTAATGATCAGTACACCACTCCTACTCATTTCCCCAGAGGTCATCATTCTAGGTTGAATCGTTTGTTTTCAGTAAAAGTTTGAATTATTAGGTTTCAATCTGTTTTCTCCTATACTGATAGATGACATTGGAAGTCTAAATCAAACATAGTTTGTGCTAGCTCCTTGAAACTTCACTCAGTGAATTAGTTCTCTGTACACTCTGAAGGTTCTGTTCCTTCATGAAGTACAACGAAGGAAAGGCAGGGAATGAACAATTTCATTTGAAAGCGGTGGCCAAGACTCCACAGAATTCCGAGGTTCCGGAAATCTCAGCAAATATTCTTTCACCCAATCTTGATGATACTTGGCGGTAATGATCAGAACATCAGTCCTACTTGTGTTCCCAGAGTTCATTGTTCTGGTTTGAAGCGTTCGTTTCCAGTAAATGTTTGAATTATTAGGTTTCACTCTGTTTTCGCCTATAGTGATAAATGCAGTTGGAACTCTAAAACAAACATAGTTTGTGCTAGATGCATGAAACTTGACACACTGAATTCATTCTCAGTTCGCTCTCAATGTTGCATTCCCACTTGTAGTAGATCCAAAGAAAGGCATGCAATGAACACTTTCATTCGAATGCGGTGGCCAAGACTCCACAGAATTCCGAATTTCCTGAAATCCCAGCAAACATTTTCTCACCCAATCTTGATGATACCTAACGGTAATGTTCAGTACAGCAATCCCACTTGCTTCCCCAAATTTCGTTCTTCTAGGTTGAAGCGTTCGTGTGCAGTAACAGTTGGAACTTTCAGGTTTCACTCTATTTTCGCCTATAGTGATAGATGCAGTTGGAACTCTAAAGCAAACATAGTTTGTGCTAGATGCATGAAACTTCACACACTGAATTCATTCTCCGTGCGCTCTCAATGTTGTATTGCCACTTGTAGTAGATCGAAGGAAAGGAATGCAATGAATACTTTCAATTGAAAGCGTTGGAAAAGACTCCACAGAATTCTGAGTTCCCCGAAATCCCAGCAAATATTTTGTCACCCAATCTTGATGATACCTAGCGGTGAAGATCAGTACACCAATCCCACTTGGTTCCCCAAATTTCATTCTTCTAGGTTAAAACGTTCGATTGCAGTAACAGTTTGAATTTTTAAGTTTCAATCTGTTTCCTTCTATAGGGATAGATACAGTTGGAACTCTAAATCAAACACGGTTTGTTCTAGCTCCTTGAAACTTCACTCAGTGAATTAGTTCTCTGTACACTCTGAAGGTTCTGTTCCTTCATGAAGTACAACGAAGGGAAGGCAGGGAATGAACAATTTCATTTGAAAGCGGTGGCCAAGACTCCACAGAATTCCGAGGTTCCGGAAATCTCAGCAAATATTCTTTCACCCAATCTTGATGATACTTGGCGGTAATGATCAGAACATCAGTCCTACTTGTGTTCCCAGAGTTCATTGTTCTAGTTTGAAGCGTTCGTTTTCAGTAAGTGTTTGAATTATTAGGTTTCACTCTGTTTTAGCCTATAGTAATGAATGCAGTTGGAACTCTAAAACAAACATAGTTTGTGCTAGATGCATGAAACTTGACACACTGAATTCATTCTCAGTTCGCTCTCAATGTTGCATTCCCACTTGTAGTAGATCGAAAGAAAGGCATGCAATGAACACTTTCATTCGAATGCGGTGGCCAAGACTCCACAGAATTCCGAATTTCCTGAAATCCCAGCAAACATTTTCTCACCCAATCTTGATGATACCTAAATGTAATGATCAGTACACCAATCCTACTTGCTTCCCCAAATTTCGTTCTTCTAAGTTGAAGCGTTCGTGTGCAGTAACATTTGGAATTTTCA